>NW_027254459.1:50000-112500 GCF_044704955.1 Pristiophorus japonicus | reverse complement strand
GTGCTGGGACCCCAGCTATTTACAATATACATCAATGATTTAGATGATGGAATTGAATGTAATATCTCCAAGTTTGCAGATGATACTAAACTGGGTGGCGGTGTGAGCTGTGAGGAGGATGCTAAGAGGCTGCAGGGTGACTTGGACAGGTTAGGTGAGTGGGCAAATGCATGGCAGATGCAGTATAATGTGGATAAATGTGAGGTTATCCACTTTGGGGGCAAAAACACAAAGGCAGAATATTATCTGAATGGCAACAGATTAGGAAAAGGGGAGGTGCAACGAGACCTGGGTATCATGGTACATCAGTCATTGAAAGTTGGCATGCAGGTACAGCAGGCGGTGAAGAGGACAAATGGTATGTTGGCCTTCATAGCGAGAGGATTTGAGTATAGGAGCAGGGAGGTCTTACTGCAGTTGTACAGGGCCTTAGTGAGGCCTCACCTGGAATATTGTGTTCAGTTTTGGTCTCCTAGTCTGAGGAAGGACGTTCTTGCTATTGAGGCAGTGCAGCGAAGGTTCACCAGACTGATTCCCGGGATGGCTGGGCTGTCATATGAGGAGAGACTGGATCATCTGGGCCTTTATTCACTGGAGTTTAGAAGGATGAGAGGGGATCTCATAGAAACATATAAGACTCTGACAGGACTGGACAGGTTAGATGCGGGAATAATGTTCCCGATATTGGGGAAGTCCAGAACCAGGTGTAGGCCATTTAGGACTGAGATGAGGAGAAACTTCTTCACTCAGAGAATTGTTAACCTGTGGAATTCCCTGCCGCAGAGAGTTGTTGATGCCAGTTCATTGGATATATTCAAGAGGAAGTTAGATATGGTTCTTACGGTTAAGGGGATCAAGGGGTGTGGAAAGAAAGCAGGAAAGGGGGACTGAAGGAATGATCAGCCATGATCTTATTGAATGGTGGTGCAGGCACAAAGGGCCGAATGGCCTACTCCTGCACCTATTGTTCTATGTTTCTATGATAGAGTGAGTGAGGCTGGAGGAAGAGAGAGAGAGATTGAGAGAAGGGGGATGAGAGAGGGAAAGAGAGAGAGAGAGAGAGGGAGAGAGTGAGGCCGGGGGAACAAAGAGAGAGAGAGAGAGAGAGATAGAGATTGAGAGGAGGTGAGAGAGGGGGGAAGAGAGAGAGAGAGATAGGTAGGGATGAGAGAGAGGGGGGTGGGGGAAGAGAGATGTGAGAGAGAAAGTGAGAGAAATGGGGGTGGGGAAGAGAGAGAGGGAGAGAGAGAAAAAGGGGGGTAGAGGCAGAGAGAGAAGGGGGGAGAGGGTGAGGGACAGGGCTGCCGGGGAAGAGAGAGAAGGAGAGTGAGATTGAGGGGGGTGTGGGGTGGAAGAGAGAGAGAGAGAGAGAGAGAGAGAGAGGGGGGGTATATGAGAGATAGAGAGTGAGAGAGAGAGGGTGTGCGAGAGAGTGAGCGAGAGAGAGAGAGGGTGTATGAGAGAGAGAACTTGTATGAGAGAGAGAGAGAGAGATGTACGAGAGAGAGGGTGTACGAGTGAGAGAGAGAGTGAGAGAGGGTGAGAGAGCGAGAGAGAGAGAGATAGAGGGTGTACGAGAGAGTGAGAGAGTGGGTGTACAAGAGACAGAGGGTGTACGAGAGAGAGGGTGTATGAGAGAGAGAGAGAGAGAAAGGGTGTACAAGAGAGAGTTAGAGAGAGAGAGAGGGTGTACGAGAGAGAGTTAGAGAGGGAGAGGCTGTACGATCGAGAGAGAGAGAGATAGAAGGTATATGAGAGAAAGAGAGTGAGAGGGTGTACGAGATAGAGAGAAAGAGGGAGAGTGAGAGAGAGTGAGAGAGTGAGAGAGAGAGAGAGAGAGATAGATGGTGTACAAGAGAGAGAGAGAGGGTGTACAAGAAACAGAGGGTGTACGAGAGAGAGAGGGTGTATGAGAGAGAAAGAGAGAGAGAGAAAGGGTGTACAAGAGAAAGTTAGAGAGAGAGAGAGAGGGTGTATGAGAGAGAGTTAGAGAGAGAGAGGATGTATGAGAGAGAGAGGGTGTACAAGAGAGAGTTAGAGAGGGAGAGGCTGTACGAACGAGAGAGAGAGAGAGATAGAGGGTATATGAGAGAAAGAGAGTGAGAGGGTGTACGAGAGAGAGAGAGAGAGAGAGAGAGGGTCTACGCGAGAGAGAGAGAGAGAGAGAGAGAAAGGGTGTACGTGAGAGAGAGAGAGAGAGAGTGAGAGAGGCTGGCCGAGGTAGTCCACCCGGAGTTGCAGTGCGGATTTCATCTCCTACGGGGCACAACGGACATGATTTTTGCAGCGTGACAACTGCAGGAAAAATGCAGGGAACTGTGCCAGCCCTTATACATGGCCTTCCCAATGTTGGGGAAGTCCAGAACCAGGGGTCACAGTCGAAGGATAAGGGGTAAGCCATTTAGGACCGAGATGAGGAGAAACTTCTTCACTCAGAGAGATGTGAACCTGTGGAATTCTCTACCACAGAGAGTTGTTGAGTCCAGTTCATTGGATATATTCAAAAGGGAGTTAGATATGGTCCTCACGGCTAAAGGGATCAAGGGGTTTGGAGAGAAAACAGGAATGGGGTACTGAAATGATGATCAGCCATGATCTTATTGAATGGCGGTGCAGGCTCGAAGGGCCGAATGGCCTACTCCTGCACCTATTTTCTATGTTTCAATGTTTCTATGTTTCTTCGAACTTATAAAGGCCTTTGACTCTGTCAACCACAAGGGTCTATGGAGCATCCTCCTCCGTTTCGGATGCCCCCAAATGTATGTCACCATCCTCCACCTGCTGCAGGATGACATGCAGGCCGTGATCCTCACCAACGGGTCCTTCAGAGGCCCAATCCACGTCCGGACCGGTGACCGGTGTCAAGCAGGGCTGAGTCATCGCCCCAACCCTCTTCTCAATCTTCCTCGCTGCCATGCTCCACCTCACAGTTGACAAGCTCCCCGCTGGAGTGGAACTAAACTTCAGAACCTGTGGGAAGCTGTTTAACCTTCGCTGTCTCCAGGCCAGGTCCAAGGTTACCCCAATCTCTCTCGTTGAGCTACAGTACGTGGACGATGCCTGCGTCTGTGCACACATAGAGGCTGAACTCCAGGACACAGTCGATTCACCGCACCTCCGCCATGATCTCTCACTGCACCTCCACACCAACATTTTGCCGTACCTCCCCCACGATCACGCACTGAATCTCAGCCACGATCTCTCACCGCTCCTCCGTTCCCATCATTTGTCACATTTCTGCCTCGATCTCTCTCTGCTTCTCCGCCTCAAACATTCGCCGTACCTCCGCCACGATCGCTCGCCGCTCATGCGCCCCGATCTTCCCACTCCCCTGCTGTACCTGGGCCCCGCCGATGTTACTGCCCACGCTCCAAACCGCGACCTGGGCTTTGATGACATCACCCAATCACCTACCTCAAAGTCATCGCACACTTGCAGCAGCTCACGCTGGAAGTTGCAGTGGCTCCCGCTCTTTTATCCTCCTGACCTGCGGTGGTGTCCTCTCGCAGGTCAGGGTGGCCCACGACAGGAACACAGCTCACTCAGTTGCACCTCTCACTGCCTCCCTCTGCTGGTGTCTCCCTATATCACAGCTCACTCAGTTACACCTCTCACTGCCTCCCTCTGCTGGTGTCTCCCTATATCACAGCTCACTCAGTTACACCTCTCACTGCCTCCCCCTGCTGGTGTCTCCCTATATCACCGCTCACTCAGTTACACCTCTCACTGCCTCCCTCTGCTTGTGTCTCCCTATATCACAGCTCACTCAGTTACACCTCTCACTGCTTCCCCCTGCTGGTGTCTCCCTATATCACAGCTCAATCAGTTACACCTCTCACTGCCTCCCTCTGCTGGTGTCTCCCTATATCACAGTTCACTCAGTTACACCTCTCACTGCCTCCCTCTGCTGGTGTCTCCCTATATCACAGCTCACTCAGTTACACCTCTCACTGCCTCCCTCTGCTGACGTAGATTGAGAACTGGTTGTCAGACAGGAAGCAAAGAGTAGGAGAAAACGGGTACTTTTCAGAATGGCAGGCAGTGACTAGTGGGGTGCCGCAAGGTTCTGTGCTGGGGCCCCAGCTGTTTACATTGTACATTAATGATTTAGACGAGGGGATTAAATGCAGTATCTCCAAATTTGCGGATGACACTAAGTTGGGTGGCAGTGTGAGCTGCGAGGAGGATGCTATTAGGCTGCAGAGTGACTTGGATAGGTTAGGTGTGTGGGCAAATGCATGGCAGATGAAGTATAATGTGGATAAATGTGAGGTTATCCACTTTGGTGATAAAAACAGAGAGACAGACTATTATCTGAATGGTGACAGATTAGGAAAAGGGAAGGTGCAACGAGACCTGGGTGTCATGGTACATCAGTCATTGAAGGTTAGCATGCAGGTACAGCAGGCGGTTAAGAAAGCAAATGGCATGTTGGCTTTCATAGCGAGGGGATTTGAGTACAGGGGCAGGGAGGTGTTGCTACAGTTGTACAGGGCCTTGGTGAGGCCACACCTGGAGTATTGTGTACAGTTTTGGTCTCCTAACTTGAGGAAGGACATTCTTGCTATTGAGGGAGTGCAGCGAAGATTCACCAGGCTGATTCACGGGATGGCGGGACTGACCTATCAAGAAAGACTGGATCAACTGGGCTTGTATTCACTGGAGTTCAGAAGAATGAGAGGGGACCTCATGGAAACGTTTAAAATTCTGATGGGTTTAGACAGGTTAGATGCAGGAAGAATGTTCCCAATGTTGGGGAAGTCCAGAACCAGGGGTCACAGTCTGAGGATAAGGGGTAAGCCATTTAGGACCGAGATGAGGAGAAACTTCTTCACCCAGAGAATGTTGAACCTGTGGAATTCTCTACCACAGAAAGTAGTTGAGGCCAATTCACTAAATATATTCAAAAGGGAGTTAGATGAAGTCCTTACTACTCGGGGGATCAAGGGTTATGGCGAGAAAGCAGGAAGGGGGTACTGAAGTTCATGTTCAGCCATGAACTCATTGAATGGCGGTGCAGGCTAGAAGGGCTGAATGGCCTGCTCCTGCACCTATTTTCTATGTTTCTATGTTTCTGTGTGTCTCCCGATATCACAGCTCACTCAGTTACACCTCTCACTGCCTCCCCCTGCTGGTGTCTCCCTATAATCACAGCTCACTCAGTTACACTTCTCACTGCCTCCCTCTGCTGGTGTCTCCCTATATCACAGCTCACTCAGTTACACCTCTCACTGCCTCCCTCTGCTGGTGTCTCCCTATATCACAGCTCACTCAGTTACACCTCTCACTGCCTCCCCCTGCTGGTGTCTCCCTATAATCACAGCTCACTCAGTTACACCTCTCACTGCCTCCCCCTGCAGGTATCTCCCTATAATCACAGCTCACTCAGTTACACCTCTCACTGCCTCCCTCTGCTGGTGTCTCCCTATATCATCATCATCATCGGCAGTCCCTCAAAATGAGGAAGACTTGCTTCCATGCCAAAAAGGGATAACTTCACAGGTGTTTCAATGAAGGTTCTAATATTCCTGTTCTTGAACTACAAAGGGTGGAAAATGCCTGTGTGTGGGTTTTTTTAACGTGGGCTGGCCGTTGCACACCAACCACCATACGGGTTTGACAGAGCCAGTTCTTGGTCCAGTGGCAAGGATTACCCAAGATGACTGGAGACCAGCTCTGCTGCACGGACCTAGTGCAGCAGAGCTGGTCTCCAGTGTGGGCTGGCCCGTGCTGCCCCTGGGCCCTCGCCTCTTCTGACCCGAACTCATGTCTCACCCAGGCCCAAATCACATCCCTCTGCAATCTCTCGCCACTCCTTCGCCCCAACCGCGCCATTCCTGCTGTATCTGCGCATGCTCCAATCACCAAACTGGACCTTGATGACTTGCCTCTTTGCTGCCGTTGCCCTCCTGCACCAGCTGTACCTCTAAGTGGTGTGCTGCCACATTCCCCAAGGGCAACTCATCTCTCCTTTTATGGCCCCAACCTGCTGCTGGTGCTCTCTCGCTGGTCGGGGCAGCCATACTAATGGATTCCAGATGCCTGCGTCTGCGCACATTCAGAGGTTGAACTTCAGGATATAGTCAATGTATTCACTGAGGCATATGAAATCATGGGCCTTATGCTTAACATCCGTAAGACAAAGGTCCTCCACCAGCCTGTCACCACTGCTCAGCACTGCCCTCCAATCATCAAGATCCACGGCGCGGCCCTGGACAACGTGGACCATTTCCCATATCTCGGGAGACTCTTATCAACAAAGGCAGACATTGATGTGGAGATTCAACATCACCTCCAGTGCGCCAGTGCAGCCTTCGGCCATCTGATGAAAAGTGTGTTTGAAAACCAGGCCCTCAAATCTACCACCAAGCTCATGGTTTACAGGACTGTAGTAATACTCGCCCTCCTGTATGGATCTGAGGCATGGACAATGTATAGAAGGCACCTCAAGTCGCTGGAGATATATCACCAATGAGGTCTCCGCAAGATCCTCCAAATCCCCTGGGAGGACAGGCGCACCAACATCAGTGTCCTTGACCAGGCCAACATCCCCAGCATTGAAGCACTGACCACACTCGATCAGCTTCGCTGGGAGGACCACATAGTTCGCATGCCAGATACGAGACTCCCTAAGCAAATGCTTTATGCGGAGCTCCTTTGTGGTAAACGAGCCAAAGGAGGACAGCAGAAACATTATAAGGACACCCTCAAAGCCTCCCTGGTAAAGTGCGACATCACCACTGACACCTGGGAGACCCTGGCCGAAGACCACCTGAGGTGGAGAAAGTACATCCGGAAGGGCGTCGAGCTCTTCGAATCCCAACGCAAAGAGCATGAAGAGGCCAAGCGCAGGCAGTGGAAGGAGCACGCGGCAAACCAGCCCCACCGACCCCTTCCCTCGACGAATGTCTGTCCCACCTGTAACAGGGTCTGTGGCTCACGTATCAGACTATTCAGCCATCAAAGAACTCACTTTGAGAGTGGAAGCAAGTCTTCTTCGATTCCAAGGGACTGCCTATGAGTGACTAATGGAGCATTTCAATGGCGGGGCTATATTCCAGCTGTATCACAGCTCACCTTGTTACACCTCTCACTGTCTCCCTCTGCTGGTGTTTCCCTATATCACAGCTCACCTTGTTACACCACTCACTGTCTCCCTCTGCTCCCGATATCACAGCTCACCTCGTTACACCTCTCACTGTCTCCCCTTGCTGGTGGCTCCCGATATCACAGCTCACCTCCTTGCACCTCTCACTGCCTCCCTCTGCTGGTGTCTCCCTATATCACAGCTCACTCAGTTACACCTCTCACTGCCTCCCTCTGCTGGTGTCTCCCTATATCACAGCTCACTCCGTTACCCCTCTCACTGCCTCCCCCTGCTGGTGTCTCCCTATATCACAGCTCACTCCATTACACCTCTCACTGCCTCCCTCTGCTGGTGTCTCCCTATATCACAGCTCACTCAGTTACACCTCTCACTGCCACCCCCTGCTGGTGTCTCCCTCTATCACAGCTCACTCAGTTACACATCTCACTGCCTCCCCCTGCTGGTGTCTCTCTATATCACAGCTCACTCAGTTACACCTCTCACTGCCTCCCTTTGCTGGTGTCTCCCTATATCACAGCTCACTCAGTTACACATCTCACTGCCTCCCCCTGCTGGTGTCTCTCTATATCACAGCTCACTCAGTTACACCTCTCACTGCCTCCCTCTGCTGGTGTCTCCCTATATCACAGCTCACTCAGTTGCACCTCTCACTGCCTCCCTCTGCTGGTGTATCCCTATATCACAGCTCACTCCTTTACCCCTTTCACTGCGTCTCTCTGCTGGTGTATCCCGATATCACAGCTCACTCAGTTGCACCTCTCACTGCCTCCCTCTGCTGGTGTCTTCCTATATCACAACTCACTCAGTCTCAGCTGTTGCAATTCAAAAGTGGTTCCATGCAAACACCTGTCAGCAGAAAGGGTTAACTTCTTTGAGTTTATAAAAAGGCAGAACAAAATATTGTCTGATGTCATTAAATCACTTCACTTAAAATTAAGAAAAACATTTTCGAAACAACCAATCGCCATCTTTTATATTTTCTAGCAAAAAATCATCATAAACATCTTTTTTCTCCTCAACATGAAAATCTCATGTCTGGAACCAGAGACATTCACACTTTGTGGCCATGGTGAAATTCTGGTTATTTCATTGAAAGTTGGGTTTTCATAGGTTAATTAACCTCATTAACTTTAATTTTCAAGGGACATCACACAAAGACAGAATCTTTCCCTTGCTCCTTTCTGCAAACCATTTGAAAAGACAGTACTGTGTCAGAATTCGAATTTTCTAATTGAATTCATAGCAACTAACTTAAAGGCTAAAGCTCATCTTTTGCAGAGCAAAAGGTTTTCTGCGCATTTCTTAACTCCATAAATCATAATCAAAATAAAACTGTACCTGCCTTTCTAATTCATAATGTTATTCAATTCTAGGTACACAATCATAAAACTTCCACATTCAGGACAACACTACAAAGGGTTAAAAAAATTCAGCTGTGTTCAAACTGGTGGATGGAGCTAAAGCTAACAGACAAACTCTTATTTTAAAGACAGGCTTTCAGACAAATAAAAAATTCTTTAATCCCCAAACATTCACAATCAGGAAAGCTTCCACACACACAAACTGAACTTATTTAAACAACATCCTTTAAGGCTACACAGGTATTTAGGCTGGGAGTGGCCCCTTCATGCCTGGGTTTCACCTTTAGTCCCATTATTTTACCTAGTACTACTTCATTAGTGATAGTGATTGTATTAAGTTCCTCCCTCTCTATAGCCCCTTGATTATCCACTATTGGGATGTTTTTAGTGTCTACTACTATGAAGATCGATACAAAATATTTGTTCAACGTTTCTGCCATTTCCCTGTTCACCATTATTAATTCCTCAGTCTCATTTTTCTAGGGGATCAACATTTACTTTAGCCACTCTTTTCCTTTTTATATACCTATAGAAACTCTTACTATCTGGAAGACAACATGGTAACTTTGTTCAAAAATGGAGAAAGGGATAGACGAATATTTAAAGGCCAGTCAACCTAACCTCAGTGGTAGGAACATAGTCTGCATCCCAGAGTACTTAAGGAAGTGGCCCTAAAAATAGTGGATGCATTGCTGCTCATTTTCCAACAGTCTATCGACTCTAGATCAGTTCCTATGGACTAGAGGGTAGCTAATGTAACACCACTTTTTAAAAAAGGAGGGAGAGAGAAAACAGGTAATTATAGACCGGTTAGCCTGACATCAGTAGTGGGGAAAATGTAGGAATCAATTCTAAAAGATTATTAAAGATGAAATAGCAGCACATTTGGAAAGCAGTGAAAGGATCGGTCCAAGTCAGCATTGATTTATGAAAGGGAAATCATGCTTGACAAATCTTCTGTAATTTTTTGACGATGTAACTAGTAGAGTGGACAAGGGAGACCAGTGGATGTGGTGTATTTGGACTTTCAAACGGCTTTTACCTAGGCCCCACGCAAGAGATTTATGTGTAAAATTAAATGGGGTAATGGACTGATGTGGATAGAGAACTGGTTGGCAGACAGGAAGAATAGAGTCGGGATAAACGGGTCCTTTTCAGAATGGCAGACAGTGACTAGTGGGGTACCGCAGGGCTCAGTGCTGGGACCCCAGCTATTTACAATATACATCAATGATTTGGATGAAGGAATTGAGTGTAATATCTCCAGATGACACTAAACTGGGTGGTGGTGTGAGCTGTGAGGAGGACGCTAAGAGGCTACAGGGTGACTTGGACAGGTTAGGTGAGTCTCTCTTCCCCCAGCCACGCACTCTCTCTCTCTCAGCCACCCCCCCACCCCCCCGCCCCACTATCTCTCTCTCTCTCTTCCTCCCCTCTCACTTCCCTCTCTCTCTCTCTCTCTTCCCCAGCCACTCCCTCCCTCTCTCTCTCTCTCTCTCTTCTCCCAGCCCCCTGTCACTCTCTTCCCCCGTCTCTCTCTCTCTCTCTTTCACCCCACCTCTCTCACTCCCTTTCTCTTCCCCTCGGCTCTCTCTTCGCACCCCATCTCTCTCTTTGGACGATACCAATCTCTCACTCCCTCTCTCTTCCCCCACCCACTCTCTCTCTCTCGCCCTCTCACTCTTCCCCCGGCACCCTCTCTCTCTCTCTGTCTCACTCTCTCACGCTCTCTTCCCCTGGCCCCTCCTCCCTGTCTCTCTCTCTCTCTCTCTCTCCCCCTCTCTCTCTCCCTTTTCCACTCTCTCTTCCCCCCTTTATCAATCTCTCTCTCTCTCTCACCGTGCCTCTCTTTCTCCTACACCTTCTCTCACTCCCTCTCGCTGTCTCTCTCTCTCGTACACCCTCTCTCTCTCGTATACACTCTCTTCCTCTCTCTCTCTCTCTCTCACCCTCTCTCTCTCTCTCTCTCTCTCACACAGCTTCACCCTCTCTCTCTCTCGTACACCCTCTATCTCTCTCTCTCAACACCCTCTCTCTCTCTCTCTCGTACATTCTCACTCTCTCTCTCAAACACCGTCTCTCTCTCTCTCGTACAACCTCTCTCTCACTCTCCCTCTCTCCTACACCCTCTCTCTCGCTCTCTCTCTCTCTTTCGTACTCTCGCTCTCTCTCTCTATCTTGTACATCATCTCTCTCTCTCTCTCTCTCTCCCTTGTATGCCCTCTCTCTCTCTCTCTCACATATACCTTCTCTCTCCCTCTTTCTCTCTTCCCCCTCTCTCTCTCTCTCTTCCACCCTCTCTCAATCTCTCTCACTCTCTTACCATCTCTCTCTCTCGCTGTCTATCCCTCTCTCTCTCATACACCCTCTCTCTCACTCTCTCTCTCGCACGCTCTCTCGTACACCACCTCTCTCTCTCTTATACACCCTCTCTACCTTCTCTCTCATACACCTTTTCTCTCTCCCTCGTGCACCCTCTCTCTGTCTCTCCCTCTCTCAATCTCTCTCTCTCTCTCTCTCCATCTCTCTCTCCCTCTTTCTCTTCCCCCACCCCCCTCTCCCTTTCTCTCTCTCTCTCTCTCTCTCTCTCGCTCTCTCTCTTCCCCCTCTCTCTCTCTCCTCCGCCCCACTCTCACTCCCCACCTCTCTCTCAATTGCTCTCGCTCTCCATTTCCCTGGCCTCATTCTCGCTCCTCTCTTTCTCTCTCTCTCTTTCTTTCTCTTCCCCTGCACCTCACCCCCTCCCCCTCCCTCCCTCCATCCCTCTCTCTCTCTCTCTCTCTCTCTCTCTTCCCCCAGCACTCCTCTCTATATCTCTCCCTCTTTCCCCCCTCTCTCTCTCTCTCTTCCCCCCTCTCCAATCTCTTTCTCTCACCGTCTCTCTCTCTCCTTCTCTCTCTCCTACACCCTCTCCCCGGCACCTCCCTCCCTCCATCCCTCCCTCCACCCCTCTCTTGCTCCCTCTCTCTCTCTCTCTCTCTCTCTCTCTTCCCCAGCATCCGTCTCTCTCTCTCTCTTACCCCCCTCTCTCTACCCCCACTCTCGACCCACTCTCTCTCTCGCACTATCCTCTCTCTCCCTGTCTCTCTCCCACATCATCTCTCTCTCTCTCTCGTGTACACCCTCTCTCACTCTCTCTCTCGCTCGCTCTCTTTCTTTCTCACACACCCTCTCTCACTCTCTCTCACTCTCATAAACCCTCTCTCTCTCTCCTACACTTTCTCTCTCTCTCTCTTTCTCATACATCCCCTCTCTGTCGTACACCCTCTCTCTCTCTGTGTCTCTCATACACCATGTCTCTCTCTCTCTCTCTCTTATACACCCTCTGTCTCTCTCTCTCTCTCTTCCCCCTCTTTCAATCGCTCTTCCCCCAGCACACCTTGCCTTGACCCTCTCCCCCACCATCTCTCTCTCTCTCTCTCTCACCTGCTCTCTCTCTCTCTCTCTCTCGCTCTTCCCCTGCACCGTCTCACTTTCTCTCTCTCTCTCTTCGCCCCCTCTCTCTTCTCCCCCAATCTCTCTTCCTCTCTCTCTCTCTCTCTCTCTTCCCCCAGCCTCCTTCTCTCTCATTCTCTCTCTCTCTCTTCCCCCCTCTCTCTCTCTCCCCCTCTCTCTTCCCCCTTTCTCAATCTCTCTCTCTCACCATCTCTCTCTCTATCCCTCTCTCTCCCTCTCTCTCTCCGACACCATCTCTCGCTCTCTCTCTCTCTCTCTCATAAACCCTCTCTCTCCCTCTGTCTCTCTCTCGTACACCCTCTATCTATCTCTGTCTCTCGTATATCCTCTCTCTCTCTCGTAAATGCACTCTCTCTGTCTCTCTCGGACATGCTCTCTCTCTCTTACACCCTCTCTCTTTCTCTCTCTCTCTCTCATACCCTCTCACCTTCTCTCTCCTACACTCTCTCTCTCTCGTACATCCTCTCTCTCTCTGTCGTAAACCCTCTCTCTCTCTCGCTCTCGTACACCCTCGCTCTCTGGCTATTTCTCAAAAACCCACTGTTTCTCTCTCTCTCTATCTTCCTCCTTCTCTCAATCTCTCTCTCCGTCTCTCTCTTTCCCCTGCACCACTCTCCCTCACCCTCTCCCCCCATCTCTCTCACTCTCTCTCTCTCCCTCTGCCTTCCCCCCCCTCTCTCTCTCTCTTCCCCCAGCACCACTCTCTTTTTCTCTCTCTCTCTCTCTCTTCCCCCGCTCTCTCTCTCTCTTCACCCCCTCTCCCCCCCCCATCCTTCTCTCTCTTGTACACCCTCTCTCTCACTCTCTCTCTCTCTTCCCCCGCTCTCTCTCTCTCTTCCCCCCGTCTTCCCCCCCCACTCCTTCTCTCTCTTGCACACCCTCTCTCTCCCTTATGCACCCTCTCTCTGTCTCTCGCTCTCTCTCTCATATACACCCTCTGTCTCCCTCTCTCTCTCTCTTCCCCCCCTCTCTCAATCTCTCTCTCCGTCTTTCTCTTCCCCCACCCCTCTCTCTCTTTCTCTCTCTCTCTCTCTCTTCCCCTTCTCTCTCGCTCTCTTCCGCCCCTCTCTCACTCTTTCTCTCTTTCTCTTCGCCCCCTCTCTCTACCCCCCCAATCTCTCTCTCTCTCTCTCTCTCTTCCCCCCTCTCTCTCTCTCCCCTCTCTCTTCCCCCTTTCTCAATCTCTCTCTCTCTCTCACCATCTCTCTCTCTCTCCCTCTCTCTCTCCGACACCCTCACTCGCTCTCTCTCTCTCATAAACCCTCTCTCTCCCTCTCCCTCTCTCTCTCTCTCTCGTACACCCTCTATCTCTCTCTCTCGTACACTCTCTCTCTCTCTCTCTCTCGTACACCCTCTCTCTGTGTCTCTTTCTCATACACCCTCTGTTTCTCTCTCTCTTTCTCTTCCCCCTTCTCTCAATCTCTCTCCCCTCCCTCTCTTCCCCCTGCACCACTCTCCCTCACCCTCCCCCCCTCTCTCTCCCTCTGCCCCCCCACCTCTCTCTCTCTCTCTCTCTCTCTTCCCTCGGCCCCACTCTCTCTCGCACTCTCTCACTCTCTCTCTCTTCCCCCCCTCTCCCCCCCAATCTTTCTCTCTCTCTATCCACGGCCTCAATTTCTGTCTCTCTCTCTCTCACTCACTCTCTCTCCGTCTCTCTCTCACTCTCTCTCTCTCGTTCTCTCTCTTCCACGGCACCTCCCTCCCTCCCTCTCTCTCTCTCTCTCTCCCCAGCTTCACACTCTCTCTCTCTCTCTCTCTCTTCCCCTGGCACCCCTCTCTCTCACCCTCTCCCCCCACTCTCTCTCTCCCTCTCTCCCCCCCCACCTCTCTCTCTCTCTCCCTCTTTCTCTTCCCCCACCCCCTCTCTCTTTCTTTCTCTCTCTCTCTCTCTTCCCCCCTCTCTCTCTCTCTCTCTTCTGCCCCTCTCTCACTCCCCACCTCTCTCTCAATTGCTCTCTCTCTCTCTCTTTTCCCCCGCTCCCTCTCTCTCTGCCCCCCCTCTCGCCCTCCCCAATCTCTCTCTCACTCTATCCACGGCCTCAATCTCTGTCTCTCTCTCTCTCTCTCTCCCTCTCTCTCTCGTTTTCTCTCTTCCCCGGCACCTTCCTCCCTCCCTCCCTCTCTCTCTCTCTCTTCCCCCGCTCCCCCCTCACTCTTGCCCCCTCCCTCAATCTCTCTCTCTTCCCGCAGCCTCACACTCTCTCTCTCTCATTCTCTCGTGCACCCTCTCTCTCTCTCATCTCTCACGCTCTCTCTCTCTTCACGCGCAGCTTTCTTCCCCCACATTCTCTCTCTCTCTCTCTCTCTCTCTTCACCCACTCACTCTACACACACCCCCCCTTTCTCACTCGCTCTTCCCCTGGCCTCCCTCTTTCTCTCTCTTCCCCCTTCTCTCGCTCTTTTCCCCCTCTCTCTCTCTCTTCCACCCTCTCTCAATCTCTCTCGCTCTCTCACCGTCTCTCTCACTCCCTCTCTCTCATGTACACCCCCTCTCTCTCTTGTACACCCTCTCTCCCTTTCTCTCGTACACCCTCTCTCTGTCTCTCTCTCTCACTCTCATATACACCCTCTGTCTCCCTCTCTCTCTCTCTTCCCCCCCTCTCTCAATCTGTCTCTCCCTCTTTCTCTTCCCCCACCCCACTCTCTCTCTCTCTCTCTCTCTCTTCCGCCCCTCTCTCACTCCCTGCCTCTCTCTCAATCGCTCTCTCTCTCTCTTTCCCTGGCCTCATTCTCTCTCCTCTCTTTCTCGCTCTCTCTTTCTTTCTCTTCCCCCGCACCTCGCCCCCTCTCTCCCTCCATCCCTCTCTCTCTCTATCTTTGCCCGGCCCCCCTCTCTCTCTCTTCTCCCCCCACTTGCAAGGGGTGGTTTGCAGGGGGTCAGCTTTCCCTTCTGACCTTGTATGAGCGGTTCCAAATCGCTCCCACACCCTTGGTTCTAGACACTGGAATTATGAAGGGACTGTGACAGACTTGGACAGACACTCGGTTTCAAGGTAAGAAGCAGGTATGGCTTTATTGTGTTTAAAAGGAAGTAAAAGGCACACCTTTAATAACACAAACAGACCAATACACACTGAGGGGTACAACACATTGAATAAAATGTCAAATTACAGTTGTGGGGAAAAGAACACAGCTTAAACTCTAAATGGGGTAAAGAGGAGAATGCAGATACATTTACACAATTTATCCCAGCCTCCCCACTCCCAATTCCCCTAACTAACTAAGTTATAGCTCTGAGGGTTCAGGGGCTATGCTCACCAATCCCTTTAGACAGTTGCTGGTGAATCACGGTTTCAGGGTTCGCTGCACTTGGCCTTCTAGGCGAGCCGCACCCCGGACGGAGGAGAGGACTTCGGACTGCGTAGTCTTCGGTTGGGGTGCGTCCGTTGATGCGGTAAGTTGCGTTTTGGACGTATGGGGTAAGTACCCACTTTCTTTGGTTAGGAATAGTTTTAGTTAGTCCCTTTTGGTAATTTCTGCCCCGTTGGGTCGTTCAGAAGTAGATTGTAGAGTGGTTGTCAATTTGGTTGCTGACAACCTTCCGTTCCGTGGGCCTCGTGCTCGGTCAGTTCCTGATAAGTTCTGGTAGTTTCCTTCACTATTCCATTTCTTCACTGTAGAGGAAGCAGGCTGCTTGTGTCTGTGTCTGTGTTCCAGTCTGTGTTCTGTTCGAGTCTGTGTCTGTGTTCCAGTCTGTGTTCTGTTCCAGTCTGTGCGGGTTCCAGTCTGTGTTCTGTTCCAGTCTGTGCGAGTTCCAGTCTGTGTTCTGTTCGAGTCTGTGCGAGTTCCAGTCTGTGTTCTGTTAGTTTTTCCTTGTAAAACTGGGGGATAGATATATCCCCCAAAAAAAGGCTCCGTTATCTCCCATAAAATCTCTTGGGCCCTGTGTAAACTGTTCTGTCCATTGATTTTCCAATGTCTCCTTTGTCAGAGGTAACTCGATTAGGGTGTGAGAATGTGCTATCACTGGGTTTGCATTGTTTTAGGATTGTCCAGTTTCTGACCATGATTTCCATTGTGCTAGATTGGGTAATTCGATTATCTCTTAGAGGGTGAATAGTTCCCCCCAGACAGTCTGGGATCCTTAATACATGAATTTGCTTCAGAGATTAGCCCCACCTCCTGTATTTGGTAACTCTTTTTCGCAGTCAAAATGTTGTTGAGTCTTAAAATTGATATGCTCCTTCCCATAGATGTTTAGGGGATCTCAAGCTTCTGTAATTTAGGTACATTTCCTATGAGTCCAAACACTGGGGAGGGGGGGGGGGGTCTCCACGAAGGCATCCCCTTTTATCCCCCGCAGGCTTCGTCTGCCCCTTTAAACTCATTTTAAAAGCCCAGAAAGGGATTCTTCTCCTCTGCAGGGGAAAGGTACCAGGAATCTTTGCGAGATATTGGTAAATTATACACACTCTCTCCCTCTCTCTCTGTTCCCCCGTCTCTCATCCCCCACTATTCTCTCTCTCTCTCTCTTTTCCCCCAGCACCCCTCTCTATATCGCTCCCTCTTTCCCCTCCTCTCTCTCTCTCTCTGTTCCCCCCTCTCTCTTCCCCCACTATTCTCTCTCTCTCTCTCTCTCTTCCCCCAGCACCCCTCTCTATATTGCTCCCTCTTTCCCCTCCTCTCTCTTTCTCTCTGTTCCCCCCTCTCTCTTCCCCCACTACTTTCTCTCTCTCTCTCTCTCTCTTCCCCCAGCACCCCTCTCTATATCGCTCCCTCTTTCCCCTCCTCTCTCTTTCTCTCTCTTTCCCCCTCTCAATCTATTTCTCTCACCGTCTCTCTCTCTCCCTCTCTCTTTCCTACACCCTCTCCCCGGCACCTCCTTCCCTCCATCCCTTCCTCCACCACTCTCTTGCTCCCGATCTCTCTCTCTCTCTCTTCCCCCCTCCCCTCCCCGCTCTCTCTACCCCCTCTCTCTTCCCCCTCCCTCACTCTCACTATCCTCTCTCTCTCCCACACCATCTCTCTCTCTCTCTCTCTCTCTCTCTCGTACACGCTCTCTCACTCTCTCTCTCGCTCGCTCACTCTCTTCCCCCAGCCTCACACTCTCTCTCTCTCTCTCTCTTTCTCTCTTCCCCTGGCACCCCTCTCTCTCACCCTCTTCCCCCTCTCTCTCTCTCTCTCCCTCTCCCCCTCCTCCCCTCTCTCTCTCTACACCTCTTTCTCTTTCCCCACCCCCTCTCTCTCTTTCTTCTCTCTCTCTCTTCCCCCCTCTCTCTCTTCCGCACCTCTCTTACTCCCCGCCTCTCTCTCAATCGCTCTCTCTCTCTTTCCCCGCCTCATTCGCTCTCCTCTCTTTCTCTCTCTCTCTCTTTCTTTCTCTTCCCCCGCACCTCATCCCCTCCCTCCCTCCCTCTCTCTCTCGCTCTCTCTTTCTCGTACATCCCCTCTCTGTCGTACACCCTCTCTCTCTCTCTGTCTCTCTCGTACACCCTGTCTCTCGCTCTCTCTTATACACCCTCTGTCTCTCTCTCTGTCTCTTCCCCCTCTCTCAATCGCTCTTCCCCCAGCACCCCTTGCCTTGACTCTCTCCCCCCGTCTCTATCTCCCTCACCCGCTCTCTCTCTCTCTCTTCCCCCACACCCTCTCACTTTTTCTCTCCCTCTCTCTCTCTTCCCCCCCCACTCTCTCTCTCTCTTCATCCCCTCGCTCTTCCCTCCCCCACTCTCCCTCCCTCTCCCTCTCTCTCTCTCTCTCTTCCCCAGCCTCCTTCTCTTCCCCGCTCTCTCTCTCTCCCCCCCCTCTCTCTTACCCCTCTCTCTTCCCCCCTTTCTCAATCCCTCTCTCTCTCACCATCTCTCTCTCTCTCCCTCTCTCTCTCCGACACCATCTCTCTCTCTCTCCCTCTCTCTCTCCGACACCATCTCTCTCTCTCTCCCTCTCTCTCTCCGACACCATCTCTCGCTCTCTCTCTCGTATACCCTCTCTCTCTATCTGTCTCTCTCTCTCTCTCGTACATCCTCTCTCTCTCGTAAATGCTCTCTCTCTGTCTCTCTCGTATATCCTCTCTGTCTCTCATACACCCTCTCTCTTTCTCTCTCTCTCTCT
The DNA here is from genome assembly GCF_044704955.1 of Pristiophorus japonicus. Taxonomy (NCBI): domain Eukaryota; kingdom Metazoa; phylum Chordata; class Chondrichthyes; family Pristiophoridae; genus Pristiophorus; species Pristiophorus japonicus. The sequence goes on along the minus strand of NW_027254459.1, from coordinate 94,527 downwards.
CTCATACCCTCTCACCTTCTCTCACTCTGTCTCTCACTCTCATACACACTCTCTCTCTCTCTCCTACACTCTCTCTCTCTCGTACACCCTCTGTCTCTGTCACTTTCTCATACACCCTCTGTTTCTCTCTCTCTCTCTCTTCCCCCTTCTCTCAATCTCTCTCTCCCTCTCTCTCTTCCCCCTGCACCACTCTCCCTCACCCTCTACCCCCCCTCTCTCTTTCTGTCTCTCTTCCCCTTGCTCCACTCTCTCTCGCTCTCTCGCTCTCTCTTCCCCCGCGCTCCCCCCCCAATCTCTCTCTCTCTCTCTCTATCCATGGCCTCAATCTCTGTCTCTCTCTCTCGCTCTCACGGTCTCTCTCTCTCTCTCTCTATTGTTCTCTCTCTTCCTTAGCACCTCCCTCCCTCGCTCACTCTCTCTCTTCCCCCGCCCCCCCTCACTCTCTCTCTCATTCTCTCGTGCATCCTCTCTCACGCTCTTTCTCTCTTCACCCCCATCTCTCTTCCCCCCACATTCTCTCTCTCTCTCTCTCTCTCTCATCACCCACTCTATCTACAACCCCTCCCTCTCTCTCTCTCTTCCCCTTCTCTCTCTCTTTTCCCCCTCTCTCTCTCTCTCTCTCTTCTGCCCTCTCTCAATCTCTCTTGCTCTCTCACCATCTCTCTCTCCCTCTATCCCTCTCTCTCTCATACACCCTCTCTCTCTCTCTCGCTCGCTCTCTCTCTCATACAACCCCTCTCTCTCTCTTGTACACCCTCTCTCCCTCTCTCTCTTGTACACCCTCACTCTCTCTCGTTCGCTCTCTCTCTCGTACAACCCCTCTCTCTCTCTTGTACACCCTCTCTCTCTCTCCCTCGTGCACCCTCTCTCTGTCTCTCTCTCTCTCACTCTCTCTCTCTCTCACATACACTCTCTGTCTCCCTCTCTCTCTTTCTTCCCCCCCCTCTCTCAATCTCTCTCTCCCTCGCTCTCTTCCCCTGGCACCCCTCTCTTTCACCCTCTCCCCCATCTCTCTCTCTCGCCCTCTCCCCCCCCTCTCTCTCTCTCCCTCTTTCTCTTCCCCCACCCCCTTCTCTCTTTCTCTCTCTCTCTCTCTCTTCGGCCCCTCTCTCACTCCCTGCCTCTCTCTCAATCGCGCTCTCTCGCTCTTTCCCCGGCCTCAGTCTCACCTCTCTTTCTCTCTCTCTCTTTCTTTCTCTTCCCCCGCAACTCGCCCCCCTCCCTCCCTCCCTCCCTCTCTCTCTCTCTTTGCCCGGCCCCCCTCTCTCTCTCTTCTCCCCCCACTCTCTCCCTCGCTCTCTGTTCCCCCCCTCTCTCTTCGCCCACTTCTCTCTCTCTCTCTCTCTCTCTCTCTCTCCTCTTCTAGCACCCCTCTCTATATCTCTCCCTCTTCCCCCCCTCTCTCTCTCTCTCTTCCCCCTTCTCTCAATCTCTTTTTCTCACCGTCTCTCTCTCTCTCCCCCCCTCTCTCTCCTACATCCTCTGCCCGGCACCATCCTCCCTCCATCGCTCCCTCCACCCCTTACTTGCTCCCTCTCTCTCTCTCTCTCTTCCCCCCTCTCTCTACCCCCTCTCTCTACACCATCTCTCTTCCCCCTCTCTCTCCCACACCATCTCTCTCTCTCTCTCTCGTACGTCCTCTCTCACTCTCTTTCTCGCTCGCTCTCTTTTTCTCACACACCCTCTCTCTCTCACTCTCTCTCACTCTCGTATACCCTCTCTCTCTCTCCTACACTTTTTCTCTCTCTCTCTTTCTCTTCCATCCCCTCTCTGTTGTACACCCTCTCTCTCTCTCTCTCTCTCTCGTACACCCTGTCTCCCTCTCTCTCTTATACGCCCTTTGTCTCTCTCTCTCTCTTCTCCCCTCTCTCAATCGCTCATGCCCCAGCACCCCTCGCCTTGACCCTCTCCCCGTCTCTCTCTCTCTCTCTCTCTCTTCCCCCGCACCCTCTCACTTTCTTTCTCTCTCCCTCTCTCTCTCCTACACCCTCTCTCGTGCTCTCATACACCCTCTCTCTTACTCTCTCTCTGTCTTTCTTCTCCCCGCCCCCCCGCCTCAATCTCTCTCCCTCTCTCTCTACCCCAGTACCCTTTTCCCTCTCCCTCTCCCCCTCCCTCTCTATCTCTCTCTCTCCCTCTCACAACCCCCTCTCTCTCTGTCCCTCTTTCTTTTCCCCCGCACCCCCCCCCCTCACTTTCTCTCTCTCTCTTGCTCTCTCTCTCTCTCTTCCCCGGCCCCTCTCTCTCTCTCTTCCCCTCTCTCCCCCCACCCCCCAATCTCTCTCTCTCTCTCTTTCCACAGCCTCACTCTCTCTCTCTCTGTCTCCCTCTCTCTCTCTCTCCCTTTCCCGGCACCTCCCTACCTCCCTCTCACTCTCTCTCTCTCTCTCTCTCTCTGTTCCACCAACCCCCCTCACTCACTATCTCTCTCTCTCTCCCTCTCTCTCTTTCTCCCCGCCGCTCTCTTCCCCCCCTCTCTCTCTCTCTCTCTGTTCCCCCAACCCCCCTCTCTTAATCTCTCTCTCTATCTCTCACCATCTCTCTCTCTCTCCCTCTCTCTCTCTTACACCCTCTCTCGCTCTTTCATACACCCTCTCTCTTGATCTTTCACTTGCTCTCTCTCTCTCTCGTACACTCTCTCTCTCTCATACACCCTCTCCCTCTCTCTCTCACACACCTTCTCTCTCTCTCTCGAACACCCTCTCGCTCTCTCATACACCCTCTATCACTCTCTCGCTCTCTCGTAAAACTTCTCACTCTCGCACTCTCTCTCTCTCTCGCTTTCTCATACATCCTCTTTCTCTGTTTCTCTCTCATACACCCTCTCTCTCTCCCTTTCATCTCTCATATTCCCTCTCTCTCTCTCTCGCTCTCATCCACCCCTCTCTCAATCTCTCTCTCCCTCCATCTCTTCCCCCAGCACACTTCTCCCTCACCTTCTCCCCCTCCCTCTCTCTCTCTCTCTCTTCCTCTCCCCCGCCACCTCCTCTCTCTCTCCCTGTTTATCTTCCACCGCCCTCCTCACTTTCTCACTCTCTCTTCCACCGCCCCCCTCTCTCTCTCTCTTTCCCTGGCATCACTCTCTCTTTCTCTCTCTCGCCCTCTCTCTCTCTCTCTCACTCTCTCTCTCTCTTCCCCAGCACCTCCCTCTCTCTCTCTCTCTCTCTCTCTCTCTTCCTCAGCTGCCCCTCTCTCTCTCTCTTCCCTCCCCCCCCCCCACTCTCTCTCTCTCTCTCTCTCTTTCCCCCCTGTCCCCAACCCTCTCTCTCGTCCCCCGGCCCCCCTCTGTCACGCTCCCTCTTCCCCCCCTCTCTCTTCCCCCCTCCCTCTTCCCTCCTCTCTCAATTATTCTCTCTCTCTCTCACCGTCTCTCTCGCTCGCTCTCTCCCTCTCTCTCTCTCTCTCTCGTACACCTTCTCTCTCTCTCTCCCTCTCTCCCGCTTTCATTTCAACCGCCCTCCTCCTCTCTCTTTCTCTCTCTCTTCGCTCTCTCTCTCGTACATCCTGTCTCTCTGTTTCTCTCTCCTACTCCCTCTCTCTCTCCCTGTCATACTCCCTCTCTCTCTCGCTCTCTTCCGCCCCTCTCTCAATGTCTCTCTCCCTGCATCTCTTCCCCCGGCAGCCTTCTCCCTCACCTTCTCCCCCTCCCTCTCTATCTCTCTCTCTCCCTCTCCCCCACCCCCTCTCTCTCTCTCTCTCTCTCTTTTCCCCTATCTCTGCTCCCCTCGAACACCCTCTCTCTCTCTCATACACCCTCTATCTCTCTCTCGCTCTCTCGTAAAACTTCTCACTCTCGCTCTCTCTCTCTCTCTCTTGCTCTCTCATACATCCTCTTCCTCTGTTTTTCTCTCGTACACCCTCTCTCTCCCTTTCATCTCTCATATTCCCTCTCTCTCTCTTGCTCTTATCCACCCCTCTCTCAATCTCTCTCTCTCTCTCTCTTTCCCTGGTCTCACTCTCTCTTTCTCTCTCTCTCCCCCTCTCTCCCTCTCTTCCCTCTCCCCACCCTCTCTCTCTCTTTTCCCTCTCCCCACCCCTCTCTTTCTTCCCCTCCTCTCTCAATCATTCTCTCTCTCACCGTCTCTCTATTTCTACCCCTCTCTCTCTCTCATGCATCCTTTCTCTCTCTCTCTCTCTCATACAACCCCTCTCTCTCATTCTAATTCTCTCTCTCATACACCCACTCTCTCTCTCAATTGTACACCGTCTCTCTATCACTTTCTCTCTTGTACAACCCCTCTCTCTCGCACTGTGTCTCCCTCGTACACCCTCTCTCTCTCATACATCATCTCTCTCTCTCTCTCTCTTGTACATGCTCTCTCTCACTCTCTCTCTCATGCACCCTCTCTCTCTCTCATACACCCTTTCTATCTCTCACTAGAGCAGCTGATAAGAAGTGCGAGAGTAGGAGACGGAGGCCCAGAGACCAGCCCAACCAGCTGCAGACAAAGATACAGAGGTGCGAAATCGAGAGGTGATGTCACAGCCAAGCTGGTAAGTGGTTGGCTGTTCGATTGGTAAGTATAACTCTCTTTTAGATTGACTTTTAGATTGGTTTAATTGGCAGCGAACTACTAAGTAGCTGTTTGGTGTTTAAGTAAATTTTAGTAAGTAAATTAATTTAAGGGTTAAGTCATGGCAGGAGAGCTCGGACCCATGTTATGCTCCTCCTGTGCTATCTTGGAAATCAGGGACTGTCCCTGACTACTATGTGTGCAGGAAGTGTGTCCAGCTGCAGCTCCTGACAGACCGCATGACGACACTGGAGCTGCGGATGGACTCACTCTGGAGCATGCGCGATGCTGAGAATGTTGTGGATAGCACATTTAGTGAGTTGGTCACACTGCAGGTAAGGGTTAGGACAGATAATGAATGGGTGACCAAGAGAAAAGGCAAGAGCAGGAAGGTAGTGCAGGAGTCCCCTGCGGTCATCTCCCTCCAAAACAGATATACCATTTTGTATTCTGTTGGGGGAGATGACTTACCAGGGGAAGGCACCAGCAGCCAGGTTCATGGCACCATGGGTGGCTCTGCTGCACAGAAGGGCGGGAAAAAGAGTGGGAGAGCTATAGTGATAGAGGACTCTATTGTAAGGGGAATAGATAGGAGTTTCTGCGGCCGCAACTGAGACTCCAGGATGGTATGTTGCCTCCCTGGTGCAAGGGTCAAGGATATCTCGGAGTGGCTGCAGAGCATTCTGGAAAGGGAGGGTGAACAGCCAGTTGTCGTGGTACATGTAGGTACCACCGATATAGGTAAGAAGCAGGAAGAGGTCCTACAACCTGAATTTAGGGAGCTAGGGGTTAAATTAAAAGGTAGGACTTCAAAAGGTAGTAATCTCTGGATTGCTACCAGTGCCATGTGCTAATCAGAGTAGAGGGAGCAGGATAGTTAGAATAAATATGTGGCTTGAGCAGTGGTGCAAGAGGGGGGGGATTCAAATTCCTGGGACATTGGAACCAGTTCTGGGGGAAGTGGGACCTGTACAAAAAGGATGGTTTGCAATTGGGCAGGATTGGAACTGATGTCATGGGGGGTAGCATTTGCTAATGTAGTTCGGGAGTGTTTAAACTAATATCGCAGGGGGTTGGGAACCTATGCAGTGAGACAGTGCGAAGTAATATGGAGTCAGAAACAGATGGTAGAAAGGTAAAAAGCAATAGTGGAAGGTTGAGTAAACAAAGGCAAGAAACAAAAAGGGGCACACTACATCATAACTCTAAAAGGACAAAGGGTGTTAAAAAAACAAGCCTGAAGGCTTTGTGTCTTAATGCAAGGAGTATCCGTAATAAGGTGGATGAATTAACTGTGCAAATAGATTTTAACAGATATGATGTGATGGGGATTACAGAGACGTGGCTCCAGGATGATCAGGGCTGGGAACTCAACATCCAAGGATATTCAACATTCAGGAAGGATAGAATAAAAGGAAAAGGAGGTGGGCTAGCATTGCTGGATAAAAAGGAGATTAATGCAATAGTTAGGAAGGACATTAGCTTGGATGATGTGGAATCTATATGGGTAGAGCGGCAGAACACCAAAGGGCAAAGAACGTTAGTGGGAGTTGTGTACAGACCTCCAAACAGTAGTAGTGATGTTGGGGAAGGCATCAAACAGGAAATTATGGTTGCATGCAATAAAGATGCAGCAGTTATCATGGGTGACTTCAATATGCATATAGATTGGGCTAACAAAACTGGAAGCAATACGGTGGAGGAGGATTTCCTGGAGTGCATAAGGGATGGTTTTCTAGACCAATATATCAAGGAACCAACTAGTGGGGAGGCCATCTTAGACTGGGTGTTGTGTAATGAGAGAGGATTAATTAGCAATCTCATTGTGTGTGGCCTCTTGGGGAAGAGTGACCATAATATGGTGGAATTCAACATTAGGATGGAGAATGAAACATTTAATTCAGAGACCATGGTCCAGAACTTAAAGAAGGGTAACTTTGAAGGTATGAGGCGTGAATTGGCTAGGATAAATTGGCGAATGATACTTAAGGGGTTGACAATGGGTGTGCAATGGCAGACATTTAGAGACCGCATGGATGAACTACAACAATTGTACATCCCTGTCTGGCGTAAAAATAAAAAAGGGAAGGTGGCTCAACCGTGGCTATCAAGGGAAATCTGGGATATAAATTGGCCAGAAATAGCAGCGAACCCGGGGACTGGGAGTAATTTAGAACTCAGCAGAGGAGGACAAAGGGTTTGATTAGGGCAGGGAAAATAGAGTACGAGAAGAAGCTTGCAGGGAACATTAAGACAGACTGCAAAAGCTTCCATAGATATGTAAAGAGAAAAAGGTTAGTAAAGACAAACGTAGGTCCCCTGCAGTCAGAATCAGGGGAAGTCATAAGGGAGAACAAAGAAACGGCAGACCAATTGTACAAGTACTTTGGTTCGGTATTCACTAAGGAGGACGCAAACAACCTTCCGGATATAAAAGGGGTCAGAGGGTCTAGTAAGAAGGAGGAACTGAGGGAAATCCTTATTAGTCGGGAAATTGTGTTGGGGAAATTGATGGTATTGAAGGCCAATAAATCCCCAGGGCCTGATGGACTGCATCCCAGAGTACTTAAGGAGGTGGCTTTGGAAATAGCGGATGCATTGACAGTCATTTTCCAACATTCCATAGATTCTGGATCAGTTCCTATGGAGTGGAGGGTAGCCAATGTAACCTCACTTTTTAAAAAAGGAGGGAGAGAGAAAACAGGGAAATATAGACTGGTCAGCCTGACCTCAGTAGTGGGTAAAATGATGGAATCAATTATTAAGGATGTCATAGCAGCGCATTTCGAAAGAGGTGACATTATAGGTTCAAGTCAGCATTGATTTGAGAAAGGGAAATCATGCTTGACAAATCTTCTGGTACTTTTTGAGGATGTTTCCAGTAGCGTGGACAAGGGAGAACCAGTTGATGTGGTGTATTTGGACTTTCAGAAGACTTTCGACAAGGACCAACACAAGAGATTAATGTGCAAAGTTAAAGCACATGGGATTGGGGGTAGTGTGCTGGTTGGCAGACAGGAAGCAAAGAGTAGGAGTAAATGGGTACTTTTCAGAATGACAGGCAGTGACTAGTGGGGTACCGCAAGGTTCTGTGCTGGGGCCCCAGCTGTTGACATTGTACAGTCATGATTTAGATGAGGGGATTAAATGTAGTATCTCCAAATTTGCAGATGACACTAAGTTGTGTGGCAGTACGAGCTGCAAGGAGGATACTATGAGGCTGCAGAGTTACTTGGATAGGTTAGGTGAGTGGGCAAATGCATGGCAGTGAAGTATAATGTGGATAAATCTGAGGTTATCCACTTTGGTGGTAAAAACAGAGAGACAGACTATTATCTGAATGGTGACAGATTTGGAAAAGGGGAGGTGCAATGAGACCTGGGTGACATGGTACATCAGTCATTGAAGGTTGGCATGCAGGTACAGCAGGTGGTTAAGAAATCAAATGGCATGTTGGCGTTCATAGCGAGGGGATTTGAGTACAGGGACAGGGAGGTGTTACTACAGCTGTACAGGGCCTTGGTGAGGCCACACCTGGAGTATTGTTTTCAGTTTTGGTCTCCTAACTTGAGGAAGGACATTCTTGCTATTGAGGGAGTGCAGCGAAGGTTCACCAGACTGATTCCCGGGATGGCGGGACAGACATATCAAGAAAGATTGGTTCAACTGGGCTTGTATTCACTGGAGTTCAGAAGAATGAGAGGGGATCTCATAGAAACGTTTAAAATTCTGACATGTTTAGACAGGTTAGATGTAGGAAGAATGTTCCCAATGTTGGGGAAGTCCAGAACCAGGGATCACAGTCTAACGATAAGGGGTAAGCCATTTAAGACCCAGAGAGTGGTGAACCTGTGGAATTATCTACCACAGAAAGCTGTTGAGGCCAATTCACTAAATATATTCAAAAAGGAGTTAGATGTAGTCCTTACTACTCGGGGGATCAAGGGGTATGGCGAGAAAGCAGCAATGGGTTACTGAAGTTGCATGTTCAGCCAGGAACTCATTGAATGGCGGTACAGACTTGAAGGGCCGAATGGCCTACTCCTGCACCTATTTTCTCTGTCTATGTTTCTATGTTTCTCTCTTTCTCTCTCGCTCTCTCTCTTCCCCCTCTCTCAATCTTTCTCTCCCTCTATCTCTGTCATGTATTCAACTATCATTGTAACCCATGTATAAGCTGACCTAAGTTGTGCACCTTGAGAACATTGACCACAACTGGCGAACTTGTGGAAGACACTCCTAACCTGGACTTTCAGGTATAAAAGGGAAAGCTCCACCCACATTCATCACTTGAGGTCTTGGTAATAAAGGTAACTGGTCACACAGTGACCTTCTCTCAAGTATGGGCCTCATGTGCATTTATACCGTATAGCAAGGACATATCATTGGCGACGAGAAACTGGGATTTAAACCACGCGAGCATGGCCACTAGCAGCATGGAAGAGAGGTACTGTGTTGGTGATGATTGGGACGGCTTTATTGAGAGACTACAGCAAAGTTTTGTCACTAAGGAATGGTTGGGACAGGATTCGGCTGACAAATGCAGGGCTCATCTCCTGACGGTTTGTGGATCCAGAACATACTCCCTGATGAAGGACCTTCTAGCGCCAGAGCAACCGGCGGACAAGACGTTTGAAGAGCTCAGTAAGTTGATCGGGGAACACCTTAAACCGGTGAGCAGCATGCACATGGCGAGACACCAGTTTTACATGCACTGGCGGCGAGAAGGGCAACGCGTTCCAGACTTCATGGCAGATCTCCGGCGACTGGCGAGTCTATGTAAGTTCCCAGGTGCATGCAGAGCGGAGATGCTGCGAGACTTTTTTATTGAGGGCATCGGGCATGCTGGGGTTTTCAGGAAACCGACTGAGACCAAAGACTTGACCTTGGAAGTGGCGGCTCTGATAGCCCAGACATTTATCTCAGGGGAGGAAGAAACCGGAATGATGTATGACAAAAATCTTGGCTCAAATGCGGCAGACATTGTTAACGTGGCACACAGTTCTCTAGGCAGTCAAGGACAATCGGACATGTGACAGCATGTAGTCGAACCCAAAGGAGGAATTCAACAGAGACAATGGCTAGCTGAACGGCGATTCATGCCATCGCAATGGACAATGCGGCCAGTAATGGGGCCATCAACACCTGTTAATGGTTCGCTAAAGGAGAGTCACAGGGACAGTCAGAGACGATCGACTGGTAATGAACCTTTTGTTTCCAACAATGGGGCCTCCAGCTCATGCTGGAGGTGTCGAGGCAGACATCCAGCCAGAGCTTGCAGGTATCAGCAAGATACCTGCAGAAACTGCAACGTCAGTGGTCAATTGGCATGTATGTGCAGGAAGCCTGGAGCCAGGTTGATGTATGAGGAGGACGGGCCTGATGTAAGCCCTACGAGGCCAAATGAATACTGGGGGAAATCGCTGGAAGCTGAAGTTCAGCGAGTTCATGTGGAGCACCTATACAGTTCATGTACCAGGACGCCACTGATAATGATGAAAGTGCTCCTCAATAGCATCCCAGTATTAATGGAGCTAGACATGGCGGCCAGCCAGTCCCTGATGAGTATCAAACAGTTCGAAAGGTTGTGGGTGTCCAAGGCCAGGAGGCCAAAATTATCGCCGATTGACACACAGCTACGGACATATAAAAGGAGATCTTTCCGGTGCTAGGCAGCACCACTGTCGTCGTGACCCACAAAGATTCGGAGAACAGGTTGCCACTCTGGATTGTCCCAGGGGATGGTGCCGCACTACTGGGGAGGAGTTGGCTTACTGTCAAGAACTGGAAATGGGGCGATGTTAATGCAATTTCTTCCGTGGAGCGAGTATCATGCTCACAGGTCCTGGACAAATTTGACTCATTATTTCAACCCGGCATTGGCACTTTCATGGGGGCCAAGGTAGTGATCCACCTAAATCCGGACGCCAGGCCAGTACACCACAAGGCCAGAGTGGTGCTGTACATGATGCGGGAAAAGATAGAATGCGAATTGGACCGTCTGTTGAGGGAAGGCATCATCTCGCCAGTCGAATTCAGTGACTGGGTGAGCCCGAACGTGCCGGTGCTCAAGGCGGATGGGTCGGTCAGGATATGTGGTGATTACAAGGCCACCATCAATCGGGTGTCACTCCAAGACCAGTACCCGCTACCGAGAGTGGAGGACCTCTTTGCGACGCTGTCCGGTGGCAAACTGTTTTCAGAATTGGACCTGACCTCAGCTTACATGACCCAGGAGCTGGCGAATGAGTCGAAGAAGCTGACCACCATCACGGCACACAAGGGGTTGTTTGAGTATAACAGATGTCCGGTCGGGATTCGTTCAGCCGCCGCGTTCTTTCAGCGAAATATGGAAAGCCTCCTCAAGTCGATTCCGAGGATGGTGGTCTTTCAAGACAACATCCTCATCACGGGTCTCGATACTGAAGAACACCTCCACAACCTGGAGGAGGTGCTGCGCAGACTGCACCGGGTAGGGCTGCGACTGAAAAAGGCCAAGTGCGTCTTCTTAGCTGCAGAGGTAGAATTCCTGGGGAGGAGGGTAGCAGCAGACGGGATCAGACTTACTGCATGCAAGACGGAAGCGATCCAGAGAGCACCCAGACCCCGCAACGCGACGGAGCTGCGTTCGTTCCTGGGGGTCCTGAACTATTTTGGTAACTTTCTTGCCAAATTGAGCACGCTGTTAGAGCCGCTACATGTGTTTCTACGCAAAGGTCACAATTGGGTCTGGGGGGAGAGCCAGGAAAGGGCTTTTGATAGAGCACGCAATTTGTTGTGCTCCAACAAACTGTTGACATTATATGACCCGTGTAAGAAACTTGTTTTAACGTGCGATACGTCGTCCTATTGGGTCGGGTGTGTGTTGCAGCATGTGAATGCCAATGGTCAGTTAGCTTATGCCTCCAGAAGTCTGTCCCAGGCAGAAAGGGGCTACGGGATCGTAGAAAAGGAAGCACTCGCATGTATATATACAGTAAAAAAAAATGCACCAGTACCTGTTTGGCAGGAAATTTGACAGGAGACAGATCACAAACCCCTAACGTCCCTTTTAGCTGATAACAAGGCCATATATGCGAATGCATCACCCGGCATACAGAGGTGGGCAGTTACGTTAGCCGCCTATGACTACAGAATTCGGCACAAACCGGGCACTGAAAACTGCGCTGATGCACTCAGCAGGCTCCCACTAGTCACCATTGAAGGGGCAACTGAGCATGATGCTGAGATGGCCTTGGCTGTTGAAGCTTACGAAAGCGAAGGCTCATCTGTGACAGCACGTCAGATTAAAGTCTGGACAAATAAAGACCTGCTACTGCCTTTAGTTAAGAAATGTGTCCTGAATAGGGACTGGGCACCCACGTACGGGGCATGCCCTGAGAAATTTAAACCGTTTCATAGGTGCAAGGATGAACTCTCGATTCAGGCCGATTGCCTACTGTGGGAAAACCGAGTAGTCATGCCCAGATGGGCAGAGAGGTGTTTATCAGAGAACTTCAGAATGAACACATGGGCATTGTCATGATGAAGATAATTGCCAGGTCACACATTTGGTGGCTAGGGATAGATGCAGACCTGGAACTTTGTGTTCACAGGTGCAACACGTGTGCCCAGCTGGGCAACGCACTCAGGGAAGCCCCCATTAGTCCCCGGTCCTGGCCCGCCAAGTCATGGTCACACATCCATGTGGACTACGCAGGTCCTTTCATGGAACAAATGTTTTTGTTTGTCATTGACACCTACTCCAAATGGATTGAGTGTGCCATTTTAAATTCAACAACATCCTCTGCCACGGTAGAAAGTCTACAGGCAATGTTTGCCGCCCATGGTCTACCGGATGTCTTGGTCAGCAACAATGGCCCGTGCTTCACAAGCACTGAATTCCAGGACTTCATGGCAGGCAATGGAATCAACCATGTCAGAACAGCACCGTTCAAGACGGCCTCAAATGGCCAGGCAGAACGAGCAGTGCAGATAATCAAACAGGGGATGCTCAGAATACAAGGGGCTTCCTCGACAAAGTCGCTTATCACGCCTCCTGTTGGCCAATAGATCCTCACCACACTCACTCACAGGGGTTCCACCCGCAGAGTTGCTAATGAAATCAAACTAAAATGAAGTTCAGCAACCCCATAGAAGAAGCAGAGGAAGAACACAACGTAGAGTTCACTCCACCACAGGTGACCAAAACCAAGTGGAGGAGAGCCCAGTCACTGTGGGCAGTTCGGACAGGCCTGAGGCACCGCAAACAGCAGACACTCAGGTCAGTGCCCAACAACTGGAGCCCCAACTCAGGCGCTCTACAAGGGAGCGTAAACCACCAGAGAGACTTAACCTGTGATCCCAATAAGACTTTGGGGCGAGGGGGGTGAGGGGGGGGGCTGGCGGGGGGGGAGGTGATGTCATCTGTTCAACTATCATTGTGACCCATGTATAAGCTGACCTAAGTTGTACACCTTGAAAACATTGACCACAAGGGGGTGAACTTGTGGGAGACACTCCTAAGCTGGACTTTCAGGTATAAAAGGGGAAGCTCCACCCAACTTCATCACTTGAGGTCTTGGTAATAAAGGGCCCCTTCTCCCTCTCTTTCTCTTCCCCTCTCTTGCTCCTCCCCCTCTCTCTCCTCCCTCTCTCAATCTCTCTCTCTCTCTCTCTCTCTTCCCCCGGCCCCCTTGCCCCCCCCCCACACACACACTCTCTCTCTTTCTTCCCCCTCTCTCTCCCCCCCTCTCTCTTCCCCCCCTCTCTCTCAGTCACTCTTCCCCCTGCCCCACCCTCTCTCTCTTCCCCCTCTCTCCTCCCCCTCTCTCTCAATCGCTCTCTCTCTCTCGCTTCCCACAGACTCACTCTCTCTCTCTCTCTCTCTCTTTCTTCCCAGGCCCCTCCCTGTCCCTCCCTCTCCCTCCCTCTCTCTCTCTCTCTCTCTCTCTCCACTCTTCCCCCCTCTCTCAATCTCTCACTCCCTCTGTCTCTCTTCCCCCAGCTCCCCTCTCCCGCATCCTCTCCCCCTCCTCTCTCTCTCCCTCTCTGAACCTCCCCCCCCCCTCACTCTCCCTCTCTCCCTCTTTCACTTTCCTCGGCCCCTCCTCTTTCTTTCTCTCTCTCTTCCCCCGGGCCCCTTTTCCCTCTCTTTCTCTTCCCCCCTCTCACTCTCCCCCCTCTCTCTCTTACCTCCCTCTCTCTCCTCCCTCTCTCAATCTCTCTCTCTCTCTCTCTCTCTCTTCCCCTGCCCCCCCCCCCCCACACACACACACACACTCTCTCTCTTGCTTTCTCCCCCCTCTCTCTTCCCCCCTCTCGCTCTGTCTCTCTTCCCCAGCCACAGCCTCTCTCTCTTTTCTCCCCTCTCTCTTCCCTCTCTCTCTCAATTGCTCTCTCTCTCTCTCTCTCTTCCCACAGCCTCTCTCTCTCTCTCTCTCTCTCTTTCTTCCCGGGCCCCTCCCTCTCTTATTCTCTCTCTCACTCTTGCCCCCTCTCTCAATCTCTCACTCCCTCTGTCTCTCTACCCCCAGCTCCCTTCTCCCTCATCCTCTCCCCCTCCTCTCTCTCTCACTCTCTCGGTCCCTCCCCCCCTCTCTCACTCTCCCTCTCTTCCTCTTTCACTTCACCCCCCCCTCCTCTCTCTCTTTCTTTCTCTATTCCCCGGACCCTTTCCCCCCTCTCTCTCATCCCCCCCTCTCTCCTCCCTCTCTCAATCTCTCTCTCTCTCGCTCTTTCCCCGGCCTCTCTCTCTCTCTTCCCCGGCCCCCTCTCTCTCTCCCCCCCCCACACACACGCTCTTTCTCTCTTTTGCCCTTCTCTCTTTTCTCCCCTCTCTCTGTCTCTCTCTCTCAATCGCTCTATCTCTCTCTCTCTCTCCCCCAGCCTCACATTCTCTCTCTCTCTTGCTCTTCCCCTGGACCCACACTCTCTCTCTTCCGCCCCTCTCTCCCTCTCTCTCTCTCTTCTCCCCACTCTCTTCCCCATCTCGCTCTCTTTGCCCAGACCCCCTCTCTCTCTCTTCCCTCTCTCTCTCTCTCTATCTCTCACTCTCTGTCTTCCTCCGGCCCTTCCCACCCTCTCCCTCTCTCCCTCTCTCTCATGCACCCCCCCTCTCTCTCGCACATCCTCTCTCCCTCTCTGTCTCTCTCTCCCTCTCTCATACTCTCTCCCTCTCCCTACACCCTCTCTCTCTCTCTCGTACATCGTCTGTCTCTCTCCCTCTCTTGTACATCCTCTCGCCCTCCCTCTCTCTCTCACACACATTCTCTTGTACATCTCTCTCTCTCTCTCGGACACCCTCTCTCCCCTCGCTCTCTCTCTCTCTCACACACACCCCCTCTCGTACACCCTCTCTGTCTCTCTCTCTCTCCCTCATACATCCTCTGTCTGCTCTCTCTCTCCCTGTCTTCCTCCCTCTCTCTCTTCCCACCATCTCTCTCTCTTCCCCCTCTATCTTCCCCCTTCTCTCTCTCACTCACTCTCTCTCGCTCTCTCACTCTCTTTCTCAATTTCTTTCTTTCTACCCCCGCCCCCACCATTCACTCTCTCTCTTCACCCTCTCTCTCCCCCGCGCTCTCAAAATCTCTCTCTCTCTTTCTATCCCCCTCGCTCTCTCTCTCCCTCTCTCCCCTTCCCTCTCCCCCCCTCCTCTCTCTCTTCCACCTCTCTCTCCCCCCTGTCAATCTCTTGCTCTCTTTCTCCTTCACTCTCTCTCTCTCTCTCTCTCTCTCACTTACCCATCTCTGTTCTCCTCTCTCTCAATCTCTCTCACTCTCTTCCCCTGGCCCACTCTCTCTCTCTCTCTCCCTCACCTCTCTCTCTCTCACCCCGGCCTCTCTCTCTCTCTCTCTCCCCCCGCCCCCTCTCTCTCTCTTCCCCAGCTCCCTTCTCCCTCATCCTCTCTCCCTCCTCTCTCTCTCTCTCTCTCTATCCCTCCCCCCTCTCTCTCGCTATTGCTCTCTCCCTCTTTCACTTGCCCCCCCTCTGCTCTCTTTCTCTCTCTCTTCCCCCAGCCCCTTCTCCCTCTCTCTCTCTTCCCCCCTCTCTCTCCTCCCTCTCTCAATCTCTCTCTCTCTTTCTTCCCCCGGCCCTCTCTCTCCCCGCCTCGCAACACACCCTCTCTCTCTCTCGTACATCCTCTCTCTCTCTCTCTCGTACACCTTCTCACTCTCTCTCACACTCTCTCTCTCATTCTCTCGTACATCTCTCTCTCTCTCATACATCTTCTCTCTCTCATTCTCTCGTACATCTCTCTCACTCACTCTCTCATACATCCTCTCTCTCTCTATCACACACCCTCTTTCCCTCTCTCTCTCTCTCTCTCACATGCTCTCTCCCTCTCTCTCACATGCTCTATCCCTCTTGTACACCCTGTCTCTCTCTCTCTTTCTCTCTCTTGTACATCCTCTCTCTCTCTCTCTCTCTCTCTCTCCCTCTCTCTTTGTCTCCCTCCCTCTCTCTCTCTTTCTCTCTCGTCCCACCCTCTCTCTATCAACCCTCTCTCTCTCTCTTCCCCCGGCCCCCACTCTCTCTCTCTCTCTCTCTTCCCCCCTCGCTCTCTCTCTCCTCCCCTCTGTCTCCCCACTCTCTCAATCTCTCTTCCCCAGCCTCACAAACACACACTCTCTCTCTTTCTCCCTCTCTCCCCCCTTTCTCTCCCTCTCGCTTTCCCCCCACTCTCTCTCTCTTCCCCCACTCTCTCTCTCTCTCTCTCTCTTCCCCCTCTGTCAATCTCTCTCTCTCTTTCCCCTTCAGTCTCTCTCTCTCTTCCCCCTCTCTGTCGCCCTCTCTCTCAATCTCTCGCTCTCTTCCCCCTCACACAATCTCTCTCTCTCCCCTCCCTCTCTCTCTCGCTCCCTCTCTCTCTCTCTTCCCCAGCACCCCTCTCTTTCTCCTTCTCTCTCTATCTCTCTCTTCCCCTAGTGCTCTCTCTCTCTCTATCTCTTCTGCCGACCCCACCTTTCTCTCTCCCTCCGGCCTCTCGCTCTCTCTCTCTCACTCCCCTCCCCCGCCCACTCTCTCTCTTCCCCCTCTCTCTCTCTTTTCCCCCTGCTCCCTCTCCCTCATCCTCTCTCCCACCTCTCAGTGTCCCTCGCCCCTCTCTCTTCCTCTCCCTCTCTCCCTCTTTTACTTGCCCCGCCCCCTCCTCTATCTTTCTCTCTCTCTTCCCCCGGTCCCCTTCTCCCTCTCTTTCTCTTCCCCCCCTCTCTCTTTCCCCCTCTCTCTCTTCCCCCCTCTCTCTCCTCCCTCTCTCAATCTCTCTCTTTCCCCAGCCTCTCTCTCTCTCTCTTCCCCCTCTCTCTTACTCCACTTTCACTTTGTCTCTCTTCCCCCAACCCCTCTCTCTTTTCTCCCCTCTCTCTTCCCTCTCTCTCTCAATCGCTCTCTCTCTCTCTTTTCAAACAGCCTCACACTCTCTCTCTCTCTCTCTATCTTCCCCGGCCCCTCCCTCCCTAACTCAATCTCTCTCTCTCTTCCCCCTCTCTCTCAATCACTCCTTCTCTCTCTTCCCCTAGCCTTACACGCTCTCTCTCTCTTGCTCTTCCCCCGGATGCTCTCTCTCTCTCTTCCACCCCTCTCTCTCTCCCTCTCTCCCTCTCTCTGTCATACACCCTCTCTCTCTCTCTCGCACATCCTCTCTCCCTCTCTCTCTCTCTCTCTCTCTCTCATGCTCTCTCCCTCTCTCTCTCTCTCACACACACTCTCTCTCTTATTCTCTGGTACATCTCGTTCTCTCTCCTCTCTCTCACGTACATCCTCTCTCTTTCTATCTTTCACTCTCGTACACCCTCTCTCTCTTGCACACACTCTTTCCCACTCCCTCTCTCTCACACACTCTTTCCCTCTCCTACACCCTCTTTCTCTCATACATCCTCTGTCTCTCTCTCTCTATCTCTCTTCCCACCCTCTCTCTTCCAACCCTCTCTCTCTCCCCCCTCTCTCTCTCCCCCTCTATCTCTCTCTCTCTCTATCTATCTTTATCTCTCCTAATCTCTCTCTCTATCACTCTCCCTCTCTCTATTTCCCCCTCTCTCTCTCTCTCTCGTTCTGTCTCTATATATCTCTCTCTCTCTCTCCCTCTCTCTTCCTCCCTCCCCACCCGACCCCGCTCTCTCAATCTTTATCTCTCTCTCTCTCTTCCCCCGGTCCCCACTCTCTCTTTCTCTCTTCGTCCTCTCTATCCCCCCACTCTCTCAATCTTTCTCTCTCTCTCTTCCCCCAGCCTCACACACACACACTCTTTCTCTCTCTCTCTCTCTCCCCCCCTCTCTCTCCCTCTCTCTCCCCCCCACTCTCTGTCTTGCTCTGTCTCTCTTCCCCCTCTCTCTCCCCCTGTCAATCTCTCTCTCTCTTTCCCCTTCACTCTCTCTCTCTCTTCACCCTCTCTGTTCCCCTCTCTCTCAATCTCTCTCTCTTTCTTCCCCCCTCAAACACTCTCTCTCTCTCTCTCCCTCTCTCTCTCCCCTCTCTCTCTCTCACTCTCTCTCTCTCCCTTCCCCCGCCCCATCTCTTTCTCTTGCTATCTCACTCTTCCCCCGGCTCTCTCTCTCTCTCTTCCGCCGTCCCCACCTCTCTCTCTCCCCCCCCAGCCTCTCTCTCCCCCCCCCACCGCCTGATAAGTCCTTACTACACAGTATAAATGCACACGAGGCCCATGCTTGAGAGAAGGTCAGTCTGTGACCTGTCCTTTATTTCTTAGCACTCAAGTGATGAAGGTGGGTGGAGCTTCCCCTTTTATACCTGAAGGTCCAGGTTAGGAGTGTCTCCCACCTAGTGGTCATTGTTCTCACGGTGTACAACTTAGGTCAGATTATACATGGGTTACAATGCTGGTTGAATACATGACATCACCTCCCCCCCAAAGTCTTATTGGGATCACAGGTTGAGTCTCTCTGGTGGTTTACGCTCTCTTGTAGAGCACCTGAGTTGGGGCTCCGGTTGTTGGGCGCTGGCCTGAGTGTCTGCTGTTTGCGGTGCCTCAAGCCTGTCCGGACTGCCCACAGTGACTGGGCTCTCCTCCACTTGGTTCCGGTGTTCCGTCACCTGTGGTGTAGTGAACTCTACATTGTGTTCTTCCTCTGCTTCTTCTATGGAGTTGCTGAACCTCCTTTTTGTTTGATCCATGTGTTTGCGGCAGATTTGTCCATTGGTAAGTTTAACTACCAGAATCCTATTTCCCTCTTTGGCCATTTGGGCCCTGCAGTGTAGTTGAGGACAAAAACAGGATCATTTACATCAATACATCGCGCCCTCGCATTCCTGTCATGGCAGTCATATTGTGGCTGGCGCCTGCTCTCGACAATTTCTTTCATGGCGGGATGTATAAGGGATAGCCGGGTTTTGAGCATCCTTTTCATTAGCAGCTCTGCGGGTGGAACCCCTGTGAGCGAGTGTGGTCGGGATCTATAGGCCAACAGGAGGCGTGATAAGCGTCTTTGTAGGGAACCCCCTTGGATTTTGAGTATCCCCTGTTTGATTATCTGCACTGCTCGTTCTGCCTGGCCATTTGAGGCTGGCTTGAATGGTGCCATTCTGATATGGTTGATTCCATTGCCTGCCATGAAGTCCTGGAATTCAGTGCTTGTGAAGCACGGGCCATTGTCGCTGACCAAGACGTCTGGTAGACCGTGGGCGGCGAACATTGCCCATCGACTTTCTACCGTGGCAGAGGATGTGCTTGAATTTAAAATGTCACACTCAATCCATTTGGAGTAGGCGTCTACTACAACCAAAAACATTTTTCCCATGAAAGGACCTGCGTAGTCCACATGGATGCATGACCAAGGCTTAGCAGGCCACGGCCAGAGGCTAAGTGGGGCTTCCCTGGGCGCATTGCCCAGCTGGGCACACGTTTTGCACCTGCGAACACAAAGTTCCAGATCTGCGTCTATCCCTGGCCACCAAACGAGTGACCTGGCAATTGCCTTCATCGTGACAATGCCCGGGTGCCCATTGTGGAGTTCTCTGATGAACACCTCTCTGCCCATCTGGGGCATGACTACGCGGTTTCCCTACAGTAGGCAATCGGCCTGAATCGAGAGTTCATCCCTGCGGCTGTGAAATGGTTTAAATTCCTCAGGGCATGCCCTGTACGTGGCTGCCCAGTCCCCATTCAGGACACATTTCTTGACTAGAGACAATAGCGGGTCTCTATTTGTCCAGACTTTAATCTGACGGGCTGTCACGGGTGAGCCTTCGCTTCCGAAAGCTTCAACAGCCATGACCATCTCAGCACCATGCTCGGTAGCCCCCTCAGTGGTGGCTAGTGGGAGCCTGCTGAGTGCATCGGCGCAGTTTTTAGTGCCCGGTCTGTGCCGAATTGTATAGTCATAGGCGGCTAACGTGAGTGCTCACCTCTGTATGCGGGCCGATGCATTTGCATTTATGGCCTTGTTGTCAGCCAAAAGGGACGTTAGGGGTTTGTGATCTGTCTCCAGCTCAAATTTCCTGCCAAACAGGTACTGGTGCATTTTCTTTACTGCATATACACATGCGAGCGCCTCCTTTTCTACCATCCCGTAGCCCCTTTCTGCCTGGGACAAACTCCTGGAGGCATAAGCAACCGGCTGTAACTGACCCTTGGCATTGACATGCTGCAACACACACCCGACACCATAGGACGACGCATTGCACGTTAACACAAGTTTCTTACATGGGTTGAGTAGTGTTAACAGAGTGTTGGAACATAACAAATTGCGTGCTTTATTAAAAGCCCTTTCCTGGCTGTCCCCCCAAACCCATTCGTGACCTTTGTGTAGGAGCATGTATAGCGGCTCTAGCAGCGTGCTCAATTTGGGAAGAAAGTTACCAAAATAGTTCAGGAGCCCCAGGAACTAATGCAGCTCCGTCTTGTTACGGGGTCTTGGTGCTGTCTGGATCGCTTCCGTCTTGCATGCAGTAGGGCTGATCCCATCTGCTGCTACCCTCATCCCCAGGAATTCTACCTCTGGAGCTAGGAAGACACACTTCGCCTTTTTCAGTCGCAGCCCTACCCGGTCCAGGCTGCATAACCCCCCCTTCAGGTTGTGAAGGTGTTCTTCAGTATCGTAACCCGTGATGAGGATGTCGTCCTGAAAAACCACCGTCCCTGGAATTGACTTGAGGAGGCTTTCCATATTTCGTTGGAAGATCGCGGCGGCCGAGCGAATCCCGAATGGACATCTGTTGTATTCAAACAACCCTTTGTGTGTTGTCATGGTGGTCAGCTTCTTCGACTCACTCGCCAGTTCCTGGGTCATATAAGCTGAGGTCAGGTCCAATTTTGAAAAAACTTTGCCACTGGATAGCGTCGCAAAGAGGTCCTCCGCTCTCGGTAGCCGGTACTGGTCTTGGAGTGACACCCAATTGATGGTGGCCTTGTAATCACCACATATCCTGACCGACCCATCCGCCTTGAGTACTGGCACGATCGGGCTCACCCAGTCACTGAATTCGACTGGCGAGATGATGCCTTCCCTCAGCAGGCGGTCCAATTCGCCTTCTATCTTTTCCCGCATCACGTACGGCACCGCTCTGGCCTTGTGGTGTACTGGCCTGGCATCCAGGCTTATGTGAATCATTACCTTGGCCCCCATGAAAGTGCCGATGCAGGGTTGAAATAATGAGTCAAATTTGCCCAGGACCTGTGAGATTGATACTCGCTCCACAGAGGAAATTGCATTGACAACGCCCCATTTCCAGTTCATGACAGCAAGCCAACTCCTCCCCAGTAGTGCGGGACCGTCCCCCAGGACAATCCAGAGTGGCAACCTGTTCTCCGAATCTTTGTGGGTCACGACTACCGTGGCGCTGCCTAGCACCGGAATGATCTTCTTTGTGTAAGTCCGTAGCTGTGCATCAATCGGCGATAATTTTGGCCTCCTGGCCTTGGACGCCCACAACTTTTCGAACTGTTTGATACCCATCAGGGACTGGCTGGCCCCCGTGTCTAGCTCCATTGATACTGGGATGCCATTGAGGAGCACTTTCATCATTATCGGTGGCGTCCTGGTGTATGAACTGTATACGTGCTCCACATGAACTCGCTGAACTTCAGCGATTTCCCCCAGCGTTCATTTCTGCAATTTCTGCAGGTATTTTGCTCACCTCTGCAAACTCCGGCTGAGTGTGTGCATCCACGCCTCCAACTGCTGTTGGAAACAAAAGGTCCCTTGCCAGTCGATCGTCCCTGACTGCCCCTGTTATTGTCCTTGAGTGCGCCATTAACAGGTGTTTATGGCCCCATTACTGGCCGCATTGTCCCTTGCAATGGCATGAATCGCCGTTCAGCTTGCCATTGTCTCTGTCGAACTCCCCCTCTGGGTTCGACTACATGTTGGGGCATGCCCGACTGCCCTTGTCTGCCTGGAGAACTGTGTGCTGCTTTAACAATGTTGAATCTCTGTCCCAACCATTCCTTAACACAGTACCTCTCGTCTGTTCTGCTAGTGGCCATGCTCGTGTGGTTTAAATCCCAGTTTCTCGTCGTCATTGATAAGTCCTTACTATACAGTATAAATGCACACGAGGCCCATGCTTGAGAGAAGGTCAGTCTGTGACCTGTCCTTTATTCCTTAGCACTCAAGTGATGAAGGTGGGTGGAGCTTCCCCTTTTATACCTGAAGGTGCAGGTTGGGAGTGTCTCCCACCTAGTGGTCATTGTTCTAACAGTGTACAACTTAGGTCAGATTATACATGGGTTACAATGCTGGTTGAATACATGACACCGCTGGCCCCCTCTCCCTCTCTTCCCCCTCTCTCTCTCTTCCCCCAGCTCCCTTCTCCCTCATCCTCTCTCCCTCCTCTCTCTCTCTCTCTGTCCATACACCCTCTCTCTTGCTCTCTGTCTCTCCCTCTTTGACTTGCCCCGCCCCCCTCCTCTCTCTTTTCTCCCCTCTCTCTTCCCTCTCTCTCAATCGATCTCTCTCTCTGTCTCTCTTCCCACAGCCTCACTCTCCCTTTCTCTCTCTTTCTTCCCTGGCCCCTCCCTCCCTCTCTCAATCTCTCTCTCTCTCTCTCCTCCCCCAGCTTCACACTCTCTCTCTCTAGCTCTTCCCTCGATCCCCGGTCCCTCTCTTCCGCCCCTCTCTCCCTCTCTCTCTTCCCCCAACTCTCTTCCCCCCCTCTTGCTCTCTTCACTCTCTCTCTTCCCCTGGCCCCTCCCACCCTCTCTCTCTCTCTCTCTCTCTCAGCCCCTCTCTCTCTCCCTCTCTCCCTCTCTCTCATATACACTCTCGCTCTCTCGCACACCCTCTTCTCCCTCTCTCTCGCTCTCTCATGCTCTCTCCATCTTGTACACCCTCTCTCTCTCTCTCTCGTACACCCTCTCACTCTCTCTTTCTCTCTCTCTCACATTCTCTCTCTCATTCTCTCGTACATCTCTCACTCTCTCTCTCTCGCTCTCTCTCATACACCCTCTCTTTCTCGCTCTATCTCTCCCTCTCTCTCTCTTTCTCTCTCGTACATCCTCTGTCTCTCTCACTCTCTCCCTGTCTCAATCCCTCTCTCTCTCTCTCTTCCCACCCTCTCTCTTCCAACCCTTTCTCTCTCTCTCTCACACTCTCTCTCATTCTCTTGTACATCTCTCACTCTCTCTATCTCTCTCTCTCTCTCATTCACCCTCTCTCTCTCTCGCTCTATCTCTCTCTCGTACATCCCCTCTCTATCTCTCTCTTGGACATCCTCTGTCTCTCTCACTTTCTACCTGTCTCAGTCCCTCTCTCTTTCTTGCTCTATTTCCCCTCTCTCTTCCCCTCTCTCTCTCTTTCTCTCTCCCTCTCCCTCTCTTTCTCAATCTTGTGCACTCTCTCGATATCTCTCTCTCTCCCTCTCTCTCTCCCTTTCTATTCCCCCATCTCTCTCTCCCCCCCCCCAACCCCAGCTTCCCGCTCTCTCAATCTCTATCTCTCTCTGTCTCTTCCCCGGCCCTCCACTCTCTCTGTCTCTCTTCCTCCTCTCTATCCCCCCACTCTCTCAATCTTTCTCTGTCTCTCTTCCCCCAGACTCACACATACACTCTCTCTCTCCCCCCTTTCTCTCCCTCTCTCTCTCCCCCACTCTCTCTCTTGCTCTGTCTCTCTTCCCCCTCTCTCTCCCCCCGTCAATCTCTCTCTCTCTTTCCCCTTCACTCTCTCTCTCTCTCTCTTCCCCCTCTCTGTTCCCCTCTCTCTCAATCTCTCGCTCTCTTTCCCCCTCAAACAATCTCTCTCTCTCTCCCCCTCTCTCTTCCCTCCCTCTCTCTCTCTCTCTCTCTCTCTCTTCCCACGCCACCCCTCTCTTTCTCTTTCTCTCTCTATCTCTTTCTTCCCCCGGCCCCCTCTCTCTCTCTCTTCCGCCATCCCCACCTCTCTCTCTCCCCCGGCCTCTCTCTCTCTCTCTCTCCCCACCCCGCCGGCCCCATCTCTCTCTTTCCCCTCTCTCTCTCTTCCCCCAGCTCCCCTCTCCCTCATTCCCTCATCCTCTCTCCCTCCTCTCTCTCTCTCTCTGTCCATACACCCTCTCTCTCGCTCTCCCTCTCCCTCTTTCACTTGCCCCGCCCCCATCCTCTCTCTTTTCTTCCCTCTCTCTTTCCCCTCTCTCTCAATTGCTCTCTCTGTCTCTCTCTCTTCCCACAGCCTCACTCTCCCTCTCTTTCTCTTTCTTCCCCGGCCCCTCCCTCCCTCTCTCAATCTCTCTCTCTCTCTCTCTTCCCCCAGCCTCACACCCTCTCTCTTTCGCTCTTCCCCCAGATCCCCTGTCTCTCTCTTCTGCCCCTCTCTCCCTCTCTCTCTCTTCCCCCCACTCTCTTCTCCCCCTCTTGCTATCTTCACTCTCTCTCTTCCCCTGGCCCCTGCCACTCTCTCTCTCTATCTCTCTCTCTCTCAGCCCCTCTCTCTCCCTCTCTCCCCCTCTCTCTCATACACCCTCTCCCTCCCTCTCTCTCTCACATGCTCTCTCCCTGTCGTACACCCTCTCACTCTCTCTCATACATCCTCTCTCTCTCTCTCTCTCTCTCACACACACACTCTCTCTCTCATTCTCTCATACATCTCTCACTCTCTCTCTCTCTCGTACACCCTCTCTCACTCCCTCTTTCTCTCTCTCTTCCCACCTTCTCTCTTCCAATCCTCTCTCTCTCTCTCTCTCTCTCTTTCTCATTCCACCCCCCTCTCTCTCTATTCACCCCTCTCTCTCTATCTATCTCTCTCTCTCTATCTTTATCTCTCCTAAACTCTCTCTATCACTCTCTCTCTCTCTCTCTCTCTCTATTTCCCCCCTCTCTTTCCCCAGCTCCCCTCTCCCTCATCCTCGCTCCCTCCTCTCTCTCTTCCAGACTTTGAGCGGGGTCGTCGACCTGTAAAAGGCCCAGTGTCGGAGAGGGGGCGGGGCTGGTGCAACTGCAGCAGGGAAGCAAGAAAGAAGTAGAAAGAAATCAAAAGGAGATGTCACAGCCAAGGGCGTAAATGATTGGCTGCTGATTGATGAGTAGTTTTTCTTTTTCGTTTTCTTTATCAGTAAGTAACCTTTTTCACTGTTGTTGCCAAATTAAGTTAATCTAGGGGTTAAGTCATGGCAGGAGAGCCTGGACACGTGTTATGCTCCTCCTGTACTATGTGGGAAGTCAGGGACGCTTCCAGTGTCCCTGATGACTACGTGTGCGGGACGTATATCCGCCTGCAGCTCCTGACGGACCTCATTGCGACACTGGAGCTGAAGGTGGATTCACTCTGGAGTATCCACGATGCTGAGAATGTCATGAATAGCACGTTTAGCGAATTGGTCTTACCGCAGGTAAAGGGTACACAGCCAGATATCGAATGGGTGACCAACAGGAAGAGCAGTGCAAAGAAGGTAGTGCAGGGTTCCCCTGTGGACATCCACCTGCAAAACAGATACACCGCTTTGGGTACTGTTGAGGAGGATGACTCATCAGAGGACAGCAGTGGCAGCCAGGTTCATGGCACCGTGGGTGGCTCTGCTGCACAGGAGGGCAAAAAAAAAGATTGGGAGAGCGATAGTGATAGGGGATTCGATTGTAAGGTGAAGAGATAGGCATTTCTGCGGCTGCAACTGAGACTGCAGGATGGTATGTTGCCTCCCCGTGAAAGGGTCAAGGATGTCTCAGAGCGGGTGCAGGACATTCTGAAAAGGGAGGGTGACAGCCAGTTGTCATGGTGCATATAGGTACCAACAATATAGGTAAAAAACGGGATGAGATCCTACGAGATGAATTCAGGGAGTTAGGAGCTAAATTAAAAAGTAGCACCTCAAAAGTAGTAATCTCAGGATTGCTACCAGTGCCACGTGCTAGTCAGAGTAGGAATCATAGGATAGCTCAGATCAATACGTGGCTTGAGCAGTGGTATAGAAGGGAGGGATTCAAATTCCTGGGACATTGAAACTGGTTTTGGGGGAGGTGGGACCAGTCCAAACCGGATGGTCTGCACCTGGGCAGGACCGGAACCAATGTCCTCGGGGGAGTGTTTGCTCGTGCTGTTGGGGAAGAGTTAAACTAATATGCCAGGAGGATGGGAAGCTATGCAGGGAATCAGAGGAACATAAAATGGAGGCAGAAGAAAAAGATAGAAAGGAGAATAGTAAAAGTGGAGGGCAAAGAAACACAAGGCAATAAACAAAAAGGGCGACTTTACAGCCAAATTCAAAAGGGGCAAAGTTTGTTAAAAAGTCAAGCCTGAAGGCTCTTTGCCTCAATGCGAGGAGTATTTGGAATAAGGTGGATGAATTAACTGCGCAGATAGCAGTTAATGGATATGATGTAATTGGCATCACGGAGATATGGCTCCAGGTTGAATAAGGCTGGGAACTCAACATCCAGGCGTATTCAACATTTAGGAAGGATGGACAGAAAGGAAAAGAAGGCGGGATGGCGTTGCTGGTTAAAGAGGACATTAATGCAATAGTAAGGAGGAACATTAACTTGGATGAAGTGGAATCGGTATGGGTGGAGCTGCGGAATACCAAAGGGCAAAAAATGCTAGTGGGAATTTTGTACAGACCACCAAACAGTAGTAGTGAGGATGGGGACAGCATCAAACAAGAAATTAGGGATAGGTGCACTAAAGGTACAGCAGTTGTCATGGGCGACTTTAATTTACATATTGATTGGGCTAACCAAACTGGTAGCAATGCGATGCAGGAGGATTTCCTGGAGTGTATTACAGATGGTATTCTAGACCAATATGTCGAGGAACCAACTAGAGAGCTGGCCATCCTAGACTGGGTGATGTGTAATGAGAAGGGACTAATTGGCAATCTTGTTGTGCGAGGCCCCTTGGGGAAGAGTGACCATAATATGCTAGAATTCTTTATTAAGATGGGGAGTGACACAGTTAATTCAGAAACTAGGGTCCTGAAATTAAGGAACGGTAACTTCGATGGTATGAGGCGTGAATTGGCTAGAATAGACTGGCAAATGATACTTAAATGGTGGATAGGCAATGGCAAACATTTGAAGAGCACATGGATGAACTTCAACAATTGTACATCCCTGTCTGGAGTAAAAATAAAATGCGGATGGTGGCTCAACCGTGGCTACCAAGGGAAATTAAGGATAGTGTTAAATGCAAGAAAGAGGCATATAAATTGGCCAGAAAAAGCAGCAAACCTGAGGACTGGAAGAAATTTAGAATTCAGCAATGGAGGATTAAGGGTTTAATTAAGAGGGGGGAAATAGAGTACGAGAGGAAGCATGCCGGGAACATAAAAACTGACGGCAAAAGCTTCTATCGATATGTGAAGAGAAAAAGATTAGTAAAGACAAACGTAGGTCCCTTGCAGTCAGATTCAGGTGAATTTCTAACGGGGAACAAAGAAATGGCAGACTAGTTGAACAAATGCTTTGGTTCTATCTTCACAAAGGAAGACACAAATAAACTTCTGGATGTACTAGGGGACCGAGGGTCTAGTAAGAAGGAGGAACTGAAGGATATCCTTATTAGACGGGAAATTGTGTTAGGGAAATTGATGGGATTGGAGGCTGATAAATCCCTGGGGTCTAATAGTCTGCATCCCAGATTACTTAAGGAAGTGGCCCTAGAAATAGTGGATGCATTGGTGATCATTTTCCAACAGTCTATCGACTCTGGATCAGTTCCCATGGACTGGAGGGTAGCTAATGTAACACCACTTTTTAAAAAAGGAGGGAGAGAGAAAGCGGGTAATTATAGACCGGTTAGCCTGACATCAGTAGTGGGAAAATGTAAAATGTTGGAATCAATTACTAAGGATGAAATTGCAGCACATTTGGAAAGCAGTGACAGGATCGGTCCAAGTCAGCATGGAATTATGAAAGGGAAATCATGCTTCACGAATCTTCTGGAATTTTTTGAGGATGTAACTAGCAGAGTGGACAAGGGAGTACCAGTGGATGCGGTGTATTTGGACTTTCAAAAGGCTTTTGACAAGGTCCCACACAAGAGATTGGTGTGCAAAATCAAAGCACATGGTATTGGGGGTAATGTACTGACGTGGATAGAGAACTGGTTGGCAGACAGGAAGCAGAGAATCGGGATAAACGGGTCCTTTTCAGAATGGCAGGCAGTGACTAGTGGAGTGCCGCAGGGCTCAGTGCTGGGACCCCAGCTATTTACAATATACATTAATGATTTAGATGAAGGAATTGAGTGTACTATCTCCAAGTTTGCAGATGACACTAAACTGAGTCGCAGTTTGAGCCATGAGGAGTACACTAAGAGGCTGCAGGGTGACTAGGACAGGTTAGGTGAGTGTGCAAATGCATGGCAGATGCAGTATAATATGGATAAGTGTGAGATTATCCACGTCGGAGGCAAAAACACGAAGGCAAAATATTATCTGAATGGCAGCAGATTAGGAAAAGGGGAGGTACAATGGGACCTGGATGTCATGGTTCATCAATCATTGAAAGTTGGCATGCAGGTACAGCAGGCGGTGAAGAATGCAAATGGTATGTTGGCATTCATAGCTAGTGGATTTGAGTATAGGAGCAGGGAGGTGTCACTGCAGTTGTACAGGACCTTGGTGAGAACTCACGTGGAATATTGTGTTCAGTTTTGATCTCCTAATCTGAGGTTCTTGCTATTGAGGGAGTGTAGTGAAGGTTCATAGAAACATAGAAACATAGAAAATAAGTTCAGGAGTAGGCCATTCGGCCCTTCGAGCCTGTACCGCCATTCAATGAGTTAATGGCTGAACATGCAACTTAAGTACCCCATTCCAGCTTTCTCGCCATACCCCTTGATCCCCCTAGTAGTAAGGACTACATCTAACTCCTTTTTGAATATATCACCAGACTGATTCCCGGGAAGGCTGGACTGACATATGAGGAGAGACTGGATCAACTGGTCCTTGATACACTGGAGTTGAGAAGTATGAGAAGGGATCTCATAGAAATCCCTTCAGTATTAGATTCTGATGGGACTGGACAGGTTAGATGCAGGAAGAATGTTCCCGATGTTGAGAAAGTCCAGGACCAGGGGACACAGTCTTAAGATAGGGGGTAGGCCATTTAGGATTGAGATGAGGAGAAACTTCTTCACTCAGAAAGTTGTTAACCTGTGGAATTCCCTGCTGCAGAGAGTTGTTGATGCCAGTTCATTGGATATATTCAAGAGGGATTTAGATATGGCCCTTACGGCTAAAGGGATCAAGGGGTATAGAGAAAAAGCAAGAAAGGAGTACTGAGGGAATGATCAGCAATGATCGTATTGAATGATGGTGCACGCTCGACAGGCCGAATGACATACTCCTGCATCTATTTTCTATGTTTCAATGTTTCTTTGTTTCTATGTGATATAGGGAGACACCAGCAGGGGAAGGCAGTGATGACTGTAACTGAGCTGTGATATAGAGAAACACCAGCAGGGGGAGGTAGTGAGGTGTAACTGACTGAGCTGTGATAGAGGGAGACACCAGCAGAGGGAGTAAAGTGTATTAGACAGAGACAGACAAGTCGTCTTTAACAGGAATCACTAAGAAAAGCCTCTTGTAATGATGGCATGTTGTACGGTGCATGCTGTAAGGCTGGCCAGTTATAGCAGACAATGTGTGCTCATGAACCCCAGATATAGAAATTGTTGGGAAGCACACTGTATAATCCTCAGGGTCAGCTGCACAACACACACATACTGCGCACTGTACAGGATCAGCTGGGGAAAGGGGAGGAAACTTGGGGTTAAACAGAGAGCTAGAAAAAATGGTGCAATCAGTGGGGACTCATCAAACTAGATTTCTACAGTGAGACCCAGTGAGGGAGCAAACTAATGTACCTATGAGTAAGGATCCCCAAAGCCCATCAGTCCAGTATCTGCTTGTCGAGACTCAAGGGCCTGGGGGAGGGGAAGGATGATCAGACACAGGAAGGAACCATTTAGTGTACAGCACATGGCCACAGGTCACCCATCCCCGATTACTAAATTCACCTTGGACTATCCCACATATACATGGA
Organism: Pristiophorus japonicus; assembly: GCF_044704955.1. Taxonomy (NCBI): domain Eukaryota; kingdom Metazoa; phylum Chordata; class Chondrichthyes; family Pristiophoridae; genus Pristiophorus; species Pristiophorus japonicus. Next base: position 64,626 of record NW_027254459.1, on the reverse strand, counting down.
GGAAGCAGCAAGCTGGTAGGTTCAGGTATTTTGAGGGCTGAGCTATTTAACAGCCTGCGGAGCTAGTTTTCAGTCTCTTAGTCCTGTTGCACACAGATTGTGGAGACAGTGTCTCCTGTCTTTAAACGCAAGTCTCACTGTCCAGGTAATGTCACTGTATCTCTGTTTTTGTTTCTGTCTTTAAAGTTTGGGTCTCTGTCCAGGAAATGTTACTGTATTTTCAAATGTGTGCTGTGCTGAGTGTATGTGAACCTGTGAGTGTGTGAGACTCTCCTTGTGTGAGTTGCTCATGCTTTTATGGCATTCCCCCTCTCCCTGTTCCAGGTTCTGTGCCCAGGTGTGGGAGAAAGTTTCCCAAGCAGTGGGCAAGGGTCTGCGAGAAGTTGGTGGTGATGAGCGAGTACCGACCATGTGTGGTGGTGAGCATCACGTAATTTCTCTCCTCATTCTCTCTCTCGCATTTCTCACTCTCTCTGTGCTGCTGTTTTTCCCTTGCACTGCTTCTCTCCTTCTCTCCTTGCTCTTAGTTTCTCTCCATCCTTTCTTGTGCTGTTCCTTTCTTCCTTTTCTAATTTCCTCTTGTATTTCTCTATTCTCCTCCTCTTCTCTTTGCCTCTCACTCGCTCTGCTCCTATTTATCTCGCTGTTCTTTCTCACTTTGTTCCTCTTTCTCTCATTTTCTCGTTTCCTTCATCCTGTTTCATTCCCTTTCACTCTCTTTTACACATTTTTCCTCTGACCTTTCTCTTTTCTATCTCCTCTCTCCATTCTATTTTTTCTCTTTGTCTCTTTCTTTGCCCTCCAATTTCTCCTTTCCCTTTTCCCCTTGCTGTTTATTTCTCTCTTTTCATTGTCCTTTCTCTCCTTCCCTCAACTGTTCCTGTTTCACATACCTCCCCTGTGCAAGAGAAAGGCTCCCTTCCCTGTGTATGAATACAGCGTTTTCTTATTTTGAGATGGCAGAACCTACAAATTGACTAAATCCTAAGATCCCAGTATACTCTGCAGGCCAAGAGCCCTTTTGTTGAGTTTCAACAATGAAGACAATTGAAGTGAATTCTAATGAGTAGAGGCCCAACCTATTCAACATTTCCTCATAAGTTAACTCCCTCATCTACGGAATCAACCTTGTGAACCTTCACTGAACTGCCTCCAAAGCAAGTATATCCTTAAATTTGGAACTAACTATCTAACCCTAAATTGATATCTGCCTTTTAGATCCTGATCTTAAAAACCTTGTTTTGACCCAAAAGAAAGTCAAATTAATTATAGAAACATAGAAAATAAGTGCAGGAGTAGGCCATTCAGCCCTGTGAGCCTGAACCACCATTCAATAAGATCATGGCTGATCATTCACCTCAGTACCCCTTTCCTGCTTTCTCTCCATACCCCTTGATCCCTTTAGCCGTAAGGGCCATATCTAACTCCCTCTTGAATATATCCAATGAACTGGCATCAACAACTCTCTGCGGTAGGGAATTCCACAGGTTAACAACTCTCTGAGTGAAGAAGTTTCTCCTCATCTCAGTCCTAAATGGCTTACCCCTTATCCTTAGACTATGGCCCCTGGTTCTGGACTTCCCCAACATCGGGAACATTCTTCCTGCATCTAACCTGTCCAATCCCGTCAGAATTTTATATCTTTCTATGAGATCCCCTCTCATCCTTCTAAACTCCAATCAATGCAGGCCCAGTTGATCCAGTCTCTCCTCATATGTTAGTCCTGCCATCCCAGGAATCAGTCTGGTGAACCTTCGCTGCACTCCCTCAATAGGAAGAACGTCCTTCCTCAGATTAGGAGACCAAAACTGTACACAATATTCCAGGTGAAGCCTCACTAAGGCCCTGTACAACTGCAGTAAGACCTCTCTGCTCCTCTACTCAAATCTGCTAGCTATGAAGGCCAACATACTATTTGCCTTCTTCACCGCCTGCTGTACCTGCATGCCAACTTTCAATAACTGATGTACCATGATACCGAGGTCTCATTCCACCTCGCCTTTTCCTAATCTGCCACAATTCAGATAATAATCTGCCTTCATGTTTTTGCTACCAAAATGGATAACCTCACAATTAGCCACACTATACTGCATCTGCCATGCATTTGCCCACTCACCTATCCTGTCTAAGTCATCCTGCAACCTCTTAGCATCCTCCTCACAGCTCACACCGCCACCCAACTTAGTATCATCTGCAAACTTAGATATCACACTCAATTTCCTCATCCAAATCATTAATGTATATTGTAAAGAACTGGGGTCCCAGCACTGAGCCCTGCGGCATCCCACTAGTCACTGCCTGCCATTCTGAAAATGATCTGTTTATCCCGACTCTTTGCTTCCTTTCTGTCAACCATTTCTCTATCCACATCAGTACATTACCCCCAATCTCTTGTGTGGGACCTTGTCAAAAGCCTTTTGAAAGTCCAAATACACCACATCCACTGGTTCTCCCTTGTCCACTCTCCCAGTTACATCCTCAAAAAATTCGAGAAGGTTTGTCAAGAAGGATTTCCCTTTCATAAATCCATGCTGACTTTGAACTGATCCCATCACTGCTTTCCAAATGTGCTGCTATTTCATCTTTAATAATTGATTCCAACATTTTCCCCACTACTGATGTCAAGCTAACCAGTCTATAATTAACCATTTTCTCTCTCCCTCCTTTCTTAAAAAGTGGTGTTACATTAGCTACCCTCCAGTCCATAGGAACTGATCCAGAATCTACAAACTGTTGGAAAATGATCACCAATGCATCCACTATTTCCAGGGCAACTTCCTTAAGTACTCTTGGATGCAGACTAGCAGACTATGGATTTATCGGCCTTCAAGCGCATCAATTTTCCTAACGCAATTTCCCATCTAATAAGGATGTCCTTCAATTCCTCCTTCTCACTAGACCCTCGGTCCCCCAGTACTTCCGGCAGACCCAAAGTATTTGTTTAACTGGTGTGCCATTTCTTCTCCCAGAGGGTTGTGAATCTGTGGAATTCTCTGCTCAAGGAAGCAGTTGAGGCTAGCTCATTGAATGTATTCAAATCACAGATCGATAGATTTTTAACCAATAAGGGAATTAAGGGTTATGGGGAGCGGGGAGGTAAGTGGAGCGGAGTGCATGGCCAGATCTGCTATGATCTTGTTGAATGGCGGAGCAGGCTCGAGGGGCCAGATGGCCTACTCCTGTTCCTAATTCTTATGTTCTTATGTTCTTATGTTCCCCATTATAAATTCACCTGAATCTCACTGCAAGGGACCTACATTTGTTTTCACTAATCTTTTTCTCTTCACATATCTATAGAAGCTTTTACAGTCAGTTTTTATGTTCCCGGCAAGCTTCTTCTCATACTCTATTTTCCCCCTCCTAATTAAACCCTTTGTCCTTCTCTGCTGTATTACAAAATTCTGCCAGTGCTCAGGTTTGCTGCTTTTTCTGGCCAATTTATATGCCTCTTCCTTGGATTTAAAACTATCCTTAATTTCCCTTGTTCACCACGGTTGAGCCACCTTTCCCGTTTTATTTTTACTCCAGACAGGGGTGTACAAATTTTGAAGTTCATCCATGTGATCTTTAAATATTTGCCATTGCCTATCCACTGTCAACCCTTTAAGTATCATTCACCAGTCTATCCTAGCCAATTCATGTCTCATACCATCGAAGTTACCTTTCCTTAAGTTCAGGACCCTAATCTCTGAATTAACTGTGTCACTCACCATCTTAATAAAGAATTCTACCATATTATGGTCACTCTTCCCCAAGGGGCCTCGCACAACAAGACTGTTAATTAGTCCTTTCTCATTACACATTACCCAGTCTAGGATGGCCAGCCCTCTTGTTGGTTCCTCAGAGTTAATTTAAAATACATGCCTGACTCTTAAATCCTAAACCTAACTATCTAATCCTAACTTCATATCTGACCTTTAGACCCTAACACTATTAACCCAATATAAAACTTTGTTTTGATACAAAAGAAAGTCACATATGACACAAAGCGGCAAAGCAGCTTCAAAAAGCTCAAGGATGACAGAGCCAAAGTAGTTGATATAGCGTAGCAATATAGAGTGAAGAAGGAGCAAGGTCCAGAAAGACATAAGGGTGTTGAAGGTAAAGAAAGTCTGAGAAGTAACCTTCCGGAAACGTGAGCCGATCAAAGTGGCAATTAGGAATTTGTAAATTCCGCAGGGGCGTTACCCCACTGTTCATCGCATTACTGCAAGTGTCGGGTTCTGAATGGCCTGGATAATGGATTTTGTACGGTGTATGGTGAAGACAGCATTTTGCTGTCTTTTTTATGTCTAGTGTCGTGGAATTCTGGTGTGTAATAGACAAAAAACCTAACCCTGAAAGTGACCCACTTCCATAGGCAGAAGTTCAAACTAAGCCACCAAACTTTGAGTATTGACATTTAAAGTATAGTCTATAGAGTGATTAAATTGGACTCTTAAAAACCCTCTAACAGTGATGTTTAAACCCTAATAAACTAATTTAAAAATTAGTGTTTAGGAGGCCGGCATAGCATAGGATTGTAAAATAGAGTGAGGGAATAGTAAGGACCAGAGAGACACAAGGTTGTTGAAGGCAACAAAGCCACCTTACCGTGAGGATTCAGGTTTAAAGTATAGCATATAGATGGCTTGTAGACAATAGATTGATAGAATGGCTGAAGGCAAGAAATGCTGGGTAGTTAACCTCAGGAAGCATGAGCAGTTCAAAGTGGTAGTTCTGAAATTAACTTTTAAACAGTCTTTGGATGGTGGGTAATGTAGGCATGGATTTGTCATTAGTCTACTACCACGGAATACCGGTTGGCATTGAAATAATTGAACTTTGATCAGTGTATAATTAGATAACGATCTTTGGGCAGTGGGTGATGTAGGCATGGATTTGTCATCATTTGAGTGGTGTAAGCATGAATTTTTCATCACTCATACTGCAGAATACCGTTGGCACTGAGATAACTAAACTGCAGTAAGTTTTTAATTAGCAATTACTTGCTTGCTTGGGTTGAAGGCCAGTAAAAGCCATCATATGAGTGAGGTTTCAAGAGTAGTGCATAGGGTTAATTATAACAAATAGCTAGGACACCTCACCATATGGGATGGGCTTAATTGAGTTTAAATAGGGAGCTCTGGGGTGTTTCTGGTCAGATTACTTACTGAAGCTGAAAGTCAGGTAGTAGTGCATAGAGTTTAAAAAGATTAATATACTTAAATATGTTATTTCAGGTTTGTTTGTCCTGGTGATAGGTATGGTGTTCTCGACCTTCCATAAATGTATGTGGTGTTTTCAGTTACCCTAAACCATTTTTTGCTCTTTGAACCTTTCCTGACCCTTCTGGGCACCCCTTCCTGTTTTCTGATCTCTGATGAAGCCCCATAAAGGGTAAAATGTAAGGCCTATAAACTACATTTAGACTATGGATTGTGTAGTAAGTATAAATCTGTTCCCTATTCCTGTTTGCTCCCCTGATCCTAGTCATTTTTTGGGGGGCATGTAGAAATTTAACTTGTGGCTTTTGATAGGCCTTAGGCCCAAAAATAAAATACAAATTAGTTGAGTTTTATAGTTCCCTAAGGTCACAATAATTTAAAAATGGTATTAAATAAAGGTCCTTTCCATACATTTTGAAGTAGGAGTCATAAGATTATAAATTGGTAAATTTCTAACATTAGGTGGTGACCTATAAATCCAGCCTGAGACTTTAGGAGGGCATTAGATCCAGTATTTTAGTAGAGGGGGGGGGGGGGAAGTAGCCTCATAGGAATTTAGCCTGAGATTTCATGAGGCTAGTAGGTCCAAGAATTTGTAAAAGAGTTAATTTAAAATTCATACTTGACTCTTAAATCTTAAAGCTAACCATTCAACCCTAAAGTTACACCTGACCTTAATTCTAAACTTTGTTTTGACCCAAAAGAAAGACAAAATATGATAGATTGAAGGCATGAGTTGCTCAAGTAATGGGAGTGGGTAAAGGAATCTGTGTAAAGCCATGGTAGAGTTAGAGCAGGGCCCCACTGAGCCACCCATTGCTTTTACTGACTGACTGTGGCCAACTTACAAGGATGTCATGGGTGGGGCTGTAGGTGAGAATTGAAATGGGCAGACATGTAACCATTGGCTGTGTTTCCTGATGGCTAGTAGTCTGCCCTATTTACAAGTAGCTATGCCAGATTTTGATGAAGGGAAATCAGAAGCCAGGGTTTTGAGGGAAATGACCTTGCATTTTGAGGTGCATCAAGTGGACAAAAATAACACTGGGATAATGGATATGTCTAAAGGTAATGTGTGATGAAAGGTGCTGCAGCAGCAGGGAGGGTCCAAATACAAGGGGAAGAAGGATGGGCTTGGTTTTACTGTGGAGTGAGGGCAACTTATTAATGCTTAAGAAATGGAAGGCTGAGGTTCCACGGTCAATAGGACCTCAGCCTAGTGCCCCTCATGAGGAGTTGCTTGGATATGTGACCATGTGTATGAAAGCAGATGCATCTCAAGGAAAGGTTCATAGTTCATGGGGGGAAATCACAGGGAAACCCAGACATGAAGGCACTGGGCCCAGCCTGAATGCTAGTAAACTTAAAGGATGTTTAGTCATTTCAATTTTTGAAAGTATGGAGGCTTTCCTGATTGAAAGTTTGGGCAGTTAAATAATTTTCTTGTCAAAATGTATTGTTTGTTTTTAATCTCTGATCACCTTTTTGGACAGAGACCTGAATATATTTAACCCTTTGTAGTGGTCTTGTGGATGTGGGAAGTTTTGATTGTGTACCTAGAGTTGAATGGCATTTTGTTAGAAATGCAGGTGCAGTTTTATTTTGATTTAGATATGAAATGTGCAGAGGACTTTTCTGCAAAAGATGACCTTTAGCCTTGCTGTTAGCTGCTTTGAATTTTGTTAGAAAATGTGAATCTTTAAAACAGCACTGTCTTTTCAATTTCATTGCAGAAAGGGAATGTTTCTTTGTGGTGTACCTTGAAAATTGAAGTTAATTAACTGATAAACTGACTTTCATTGGCCATGGTGAAATTCTGGTTATTTCAAAATGTAAATGCCTCTTGGTTCCACACATGAGACTTTCACTGAGTAGAAAAGGAAGACACTTTTTTGACTAGAATATATGGCAACAACAGGAGACTGATGGGTGTAACTGAGCTTTGATATTGGGACGAGGCAGTGAGTAAAGTGTATTGCACAGTGACACAGGTTGTCTTTAACAAGAATCAGAAGCCTCTCTTGTAATGATGGCATGTTGTAAAGCTGATCAGTTATAGCAGAGTCCTCATGAACCCCCAGAGACTGAGAAGCACACTGTCCAATCCTCAGCTACATGACAGACACTGCACACTCTATAGGATCAGCTGGGGAAAGGGGAGGAAGATTGGTTATATAGGGAGTCAAATAAAAGGTGCAAGCAGGGGGAACCATCAAACTAGATTTCTGTAGTGAGACCCACTGAGGGGGGAAAATAATGTACTTGAGTGAGGATGCCCAAGGTCCATCAGTCCAGTCTCTGCTTGTCTACACTCAGGGGCCTGGGGTTGGGAGAGCAGACATAGGAAGGAACCATTTGGGATACTGCACATGGTAGCAGGTCACCCTCCCCGATTACTAAATTCACCTTGGACACTCTCTCCTGGGTGGAGAAACCAGCAATTTGGTAGGTTGAGGCATTTTGAGGGCTGGCCTATTTAAGGGCCTGTGGAGCTAGTTTTCAGTCTGTCATGATGTGGACAGTTTGGTGATCGTGTCTCCTGTGTTTAAATGCAAGTCTCTCTGTCCTGGTAATGTAACTATCTGTTTTTGGTTTGGTCTTTAAAGTTTCTGTCCAGAAAATGTAACTATTTTCAAATGTTTAGTGCTTTGCCGTGTGTGTGTAACACAATGTGTGTGACTGAGGGTCATGCTTTTATCCCATTCTCCCTCTATTCCAGGTCAAGTGCCCAGGTGTGGGAGAAAGTTTCCCAAGCTGTTGGTCAAGGGTCTGCAAGAAGGTAGAGATGAGGGAGCACTGACCATGTGGTGTGGTTAGTATCACCTCCAGTTTCTCATTTTCTCTTGCATTTCTCCTGTCTTGCTGCTATTCTCTTGCACTGATCTCTGTTTCTACCTTTTTTGATCTTGTGCTGTTCCTTCCTTTCTTTTCCAGTTCACTCTTGCATTTCTCTATTCTCCCTCTTTTCTCTGGCTCCTATTCCTCTATCTTGTGTTTATTTCTCCTTTAGTTCCTTTCCCCATTTCTCATTTTAATCCCTATTATGTTTCATCTGACCTTTCTCTCTCCTATCTCCTCTCTCCTTTTTTATTTGTCTCTTTGCCTTCCAATTTCTACTTTCTCTCTTTCCCCCCCCCACCCTGCCTTTTTCCTTCTTTCTCTCCTTCGCTCCAATGTTCCTGTTATACACTCCTCCACTGTGCAAGGAGATGTCCTCCACTAAGAATGCACTGTTTTCTACTTTTAAGATGGCAGAACCTACAAATTGACTGACTAAATCCTAATAACCTGATAACCCTTGCCTGCCAAGAGCCCTTTTTATTCAACTTTAACAAATGCTGACAAGTGAAGTGAATTCCAATGAGTAGAGGCTCAACGTTTCCTCAAGTCAACCCCCTCATCTCCAGAACAAACCTAGTGAACTTCAAACTGCCTCCAAAGCAAGTATAACCTTAAGTATGGAAACCAGAACTGTATGCAGTATTCCAGGTGTGGTCTCATCTATACCCTGCATAATTGTATCAAGACTGCCCTGCTTTAATACTTCATCCCCCTTTGTGATAAAGACCAAGATTACATTGGCCTTCCTGATCACTTGCTGTACCTGCATACTAACCTTTCCTTGCAAAAGTACCCACAGGTCCTGCTGTACTGCAGCACTTTTCAATCTCCATTTAAATAACATGATCGGTTGCAGTGCATGGCCTCTCTCTTTCCAACATTATACTCCATCTGCCAAATTTTTGCCCACAGTCAGTCTGTCCTTTTGCCAATTTTGTGTCCTCACACCTTCCATTTCCTCACATCTTTGTATCACCAGTAAATTTTGTCCCTTCATCCAAGTCATTAATATAGATTGTAAATAGTTGGTATGAATTCAATTAGAAATGTTGAATCTTAAAGTACTCTTTCAATATGGTTGCAGAAAAGGAATGTTTGTCTTTGCAGTGTCTGTTGGACATTAGTGTTTCCATGGGTGAATAAACCAATAGTTTATTCAGTTAGCCTTATGTATTGAAGTGCATAGGGTGAATTTTATAATGGGTGGTCAGGTTACCTGATTATATGGGAGGAGCTTATTGAGCTTCAATAGAGCTCTGGGACTTGTTTGCTCAGATTACTTCTGGAGGCAGTCTCAGTTGGGTAGGAGTGCTGGGTTTTCTCAGACTTTTTTCAATCCTTCCTAAAACCTCATCCTCCCTGAAACCTTTCCCTCTTTTTGCCCCCTGATAATCCCTAGAAGGAGCAAAATGTGTCGAGCCTATTTCCCTAAATCAATCCCTTCCCACCCTAACCCTAAATGCAGTGGGTTAGTTTAGTATTTTTAGCATTTAAAAAAAAAACTAATCTAAAGTTTGCTAGAAGATGGCCACAGGACATAGAAACATAGAAAATATGTGCAGGAGTAGGCCATTCTGCCGTTCGAGCCTGCACCACCATTCAATAAGATCATGGCTGATCATTCACTTCAGTACCACTTTCCTGCTTTCTCTCCATACTCCTTGGTCCCTTTAGCCGTAAGGGCCATATCGTTTAGGTCGGCTTGAGACAGGGCTGGTCCTGGGGCGTTTGGTTTTTTCGTTCAGATGCCACTGTTCGTGGACCTTGCGTGGCCTTGGCTTGCAGTCCTCCACTTCGGTCTTTTCTGTTCAGTGCCTGCCTGTGGCGGGGTGGGTGAGTTGTTGAAGTGATGGTAGGTCAGTTAGGGCTCATAGAAATAAAAGTTTGTTTGAGGCAATTGAAAGCCTGTCGTAAGCTTCGGGCAACGTGAGGCGATGAAGCGTCAGTTGGGGATTCGTCAAAATCCCGTACGGGCGTTACCCCGCTGACTATCGCATTGCTGCAAGTGTCGGGTTCCAAATGGTCTGGATATCGGTTTATCCGTTTAAGTTATTGGCAGTTTTTTGCTGTCTTCATCTGGTCTGGTGTCACGGATTTCCAGAAAAATGTCGGGTTCCGAATGGCCTGGGATGCGGTTTATCTGTCTAGGGTGATGGCAGTAATCTGCAGTCTTTATCCTGTCTAGTGTCACGGGATTCCGGCGGGTGAATGACGTGGCATGTTGCTATCAGGATCCAAATGTCCCGGAGAACGGTTTATCCGTGTCAGAGATAAAGAGCGGTCTTTATCGCATCTGTGGTCGTGGACCTGGTGTGCAGTGGAACAAATACCTAACCCTGCAAGTTAACAGGCTCACTTAGGCAGAAGTCCAGATTAAACCACCAAACCTGAGCAAAGTATTGTATAGGGAGAGTTTAGATCAACTTTGGAAAGCAAGAGTCGCCCAAATTGGTAGTTTAATGGAGCTGAGTTTAAACTTTATACGGTCTTCAGATGGTGAGTGACGTAGTCATGGATTTGTCATCCCTCCTTTACCAATGAATACCGGTTCGTGAAATTGTGGTTATAATTTGAAATAGCTGAATTATGTTAAGTGGATAATTGGATTCCGGTCTTCCTACAGTGGGTGATATATGCAGGTGCCGCCGTCATCTGGGAGTGGTGGACATATATTTGTCGCCATTCTCATGCAGTCGACACTAGGCCGAAAAAATATATATATATAAATGGTCCCTTGGTCACCATATAGTTTACAGTTCTGCTTCCATGCGTGAACAAACCAATAAATTTATAAAATTCAGGCCCGTTTTATAGGTATTGTGTAATGTATAGGGTTACTTTTATAATGGGTGATCAGGTCATTTGATCATATGGGAGGAGCTTATTGAGCTTAAATACGGAGCTCTGACCTGTTTGCTCAGATTACTTCCGAAGGCAGAAGATGGTGGTGTTCGAACAGTCTGTTGGGTAGGAGTGCTGTTTCTTTTGCTCTTAAGTTTTAGGAAAGATTGAGAAAACCCTAATCCTTCCTAAACCACCTTCTCCCTGTAACTCTTACCTTCCTCTTTTGGCCCCTGATGAGCCCTAGCAGGAGTGAAACGCGTCGGGCCTATTCCGTTCCTAAATCTATTCCTTACCGATTTTGGCCTCAGAAATAGTTTTTGTGGGTTAGTTAATGCAGTGGTATATTTAGCCTTTCTTAAAAACCTAATCAGGTTTTCTAGCAGGTGGCCACAAAGGGCGTTTCGGTCGACTTGAGGGACGGGCCTGGGGCACTTGTTTTCGTTCAGGTGTCCACTGTCCGTGGACCTTGCGTGGCCTTGGCTTGCAGCACTTTCGACTTTGGTCTCGTCTGTTCGGTGCCTGCCTGTGGCGAAGGGTGAGTTAAGTTGAACTGGTGGTAGGCCAGTTAGGGCTCATTGAAATTAAATGTTGGTTCGGGCGATTGAAAGGCTGCAGTAAGCTTCGGATAGCGAGTCGATCAAGTGGCCGTTACGGATTCTTGAAAATCCCGTAGAGGCGTTACTGTGCTGTCCGTCGCATTGCTACAAGTGTTGGGTTCCAAATGGCCTGGATAACGATTTATCCTTGTAGATTATTGGCAGCTTTTTTGGCGGTCTTCTGGAATTCCGTGACGAGACCAGATGCCTAGTTGCGATTGGATTGGATGGCGGTTTATCCATCCACGGTGATGGCAGTAATCTGCAGTCTTTAATCCTGTCTAGTGTCCGGGATTCTAGTTTGTGGTCTTGTGTTGCTACAGACATTGGAATCCATGGCCCGGAGAACAGGTTGCCCGTGCTTGGGGGGGGGGGGGGGGGGGAGGAAACGGTCTTACTCGAATCTGTCATGGAGCTGGTGTGCAGTGCTCAACAAATCCCTAACCTAACTCTCATCCCTCCCCTGTGAGCCACCCCTCCTCCCCTTTCCCTGGTGACGGTCATTACAACCTTAGCCCATTTGAGTCTATCCCAGTTGAGGGTAGCCGAATTCTAAAGACTCTAACTGGATCTAAAAGTCAGGACTATCTCTCTCGAAACAACCCGAGAATATTACCATCATTCAGATATCACTTGTAAGTTGTAGCCTGATTGCAATTGTCTTGAATATTGTAAGGGTCCAGGGTCTAATCATGTAATGTACGTCCACCAAACATGTACTTGAGATGAGGTTCGTGAGTTACTGATACAGAAGACTCTATATTCAAATAGATTTAAAGAACCGATATGAAATGTACATTTAGCGTCAGTCAACATTAACAGTTCTAAACAATGAAACATACAATCTGATTTCTAGTGGGGAATCTTTCTTTTAAATCTCAACTTTGTTACCGTATTAGTCCTTCAAATTGTTGACGCAGGATATCCATCCAGGTAGCAGTTACCTTCAATCCCTGTGAAGTAGGAGACCACAGAACAAAAGCACGATGCCATTGCCTTGCTCTGTAATCAAGAAACTCATTGTGCAAGGGAGAGGCACCCCTCATTGGCCTGTGACCCATCCCTGGGATTATTTTAACTGGAGACAGAGGGCACCCACAGAACTGTGGGAAGACAGGTTCCACTGCCAAAAGGATTTCGCCCTAGCAACTTGAATTGCAAGGAATTGCTTTGATATGTGGCCATGTGGATGAGTCATGTCAAGGAAAGGTTTATACAGTGCATGGGGAGAATCGGAAGGAAACCATGTATGAAGGGAATTCGCCCAACCCAAATTCCTGTGTAACCTTAAAGGATGTTGAAAACGTTTCAGTTTGTGTGGAAGCTTTCCCAATTAAAGTTTGAGTTGAAGAATCTGTTTGAAAATAAATGTTTGCTTTAGCTGCACCCACCTTTGCGGACAGTTTGTTTTTAAACCCTTTGTGGTGGTGAAGTGATGTGGGAAGTTTCATGATTGCGTAGCTATAATTGAATGACATTGAGTTTGAAACTTGGCTACAGTTTGGTTTTTTTGTGATTTTATGGAGTAATGAAATGCATAAGACCTATTGTGCAGAAGATAAGCTTTAACTTTAAGTTACATGCTATGAATTTAATTCGAAACAAAGTACTGTCAATTTATTTACAGAAGTGTTTGGTATCCTTTGAAAATTAAAATGGAGTTCGAGGTTAATTAACCTATGAAAGCCCTACTTTGTGGACCGTGGAATTCTGGTTATTTCAAAGTTGAATGTCTCTGGTTCCAGACATAGAACTTTCACATTGAGAAGGAAAACGCCCTATGTATTTTGCTAGGAAATTTGTTTAGTTTGGAAAAGTATTTAAAATTGTGGTGACTTAATGACCATGTTTTGCTCTGCCTTTTACCCCTAAAGAATTTAATCCATCCCACTGACAAGTTTTCTTTCTGTGATTTATCTTAATTCACAAATTGCAGAATTAAATTTTAAAGATATTGGATATTAAATGAGCATTCATTAACTTTAAGTGAATGAGACCAATGTGGCAGAAGGAAGGTTAAGATTTTGAGAAATCCCCTTGGGCTTGTGAGCAGAATCACAATAGATTAAGTTGGAGACCATCTGGAAGAAAGGGTGGAATTTGCAACAGGCAGGGCATTCCAGACCAGAAACCACTTGGAAGGAAGTAGATGAGATGGTGGGCCTGTTTGAGGGCAGATGCAGGTGATAACTGGTATGGCTCTCAATCCTAACCCCCACCAGGCTCCTGTGGGACAAACATGTCAATTGTCGCATTGTTACAGGTGGCTTTTCAGACCTGCCCACCACAAGGGATAAATATTTGGTTTTCGTGGACAAGTTGACAAAAGTGGTTCCAATTTTAACTGACCAACAAACTAAGGAAGTGACTCAGGACAGGTTTCTGACTGATGTTTTTGAAATGTTATAGGAACTGAATGTCAGGTTGACCCATAACATTGGGAGGTCACAGCAATGCAATGAACTGAACCTGGGTAGATCAAGGGGAACCAGTGGATGTTGCAGATGTGGATTCTCAAGGTTATTACATAAATGAGGGCCATTAAATGAGGACAAGTGGCTTGAATGGATGAAAATGGCCACAGTCACCACGTGTACTATAGACCCCAAACACCCATTGGGTGGGAAAGGAGTGTGGTGCGCATGACTCCCATTAGTCTAAATGCAGTGCTGACCTAACCCTAAATTCTAACAAAAACCTACAGACCCTGACTCAAATTATAGCTTAACTTGAGCTTAAATAGACTCTTTAAAATATAATAACTTAAATCTCAATCTAGAGACACTAATAGGCCCTTGCCTGAAAGCCTAAGCCGAAGGTAAACCTATGTAGGCAGATCATAGTTAAATTTTAGGTCCAGTTTCTTTTAGAAAGACAGAAAAAAGGTGCAGGAGTAGGCCATTTTGCCCTTCAAGCCTGCACCGCCATTCAATGAGTTCATGGCTGAACATGCAACCTCAGTACCCCATTGCTGCTTTCTCGCCAAGTAGTAAGGACTATATCTAACTCTTTGAATATAATTAGTGAATTGGCCTCAACAACTTTCTGTGGAAGAGAATTGCACTGGTTCATCACTCTCGGTGAAGAAGTTTCTCATAAGAGCATGTAGACAGATATTAGAAGTAAAAGTAAGCCTAA
>NW_027254459.1:12500-15000 GCF_044704955.1 Pristiophorus japonicus | reverse complement strand
GGCATAGTGCCTCTCCAGTGAAAGGCTTCAGTGGCCAAACAAGGTGAGCCTTTGCTCACAAGAGGTTTTCTTCACTGTTGAATCGCAGATGTAATCTGTTGTCCACAGCTGAGGTACTGCATCTACAAGACTCGGCATTTAAAAGTTAAAGGTATTTTTTTTATAACCATTTCTTTCTCAGCTCGCCAGCAGAAGAGAACAGGTTCTGGAAAAAATCTCGAGACAGCCCGGGGAAGGTTTCAGTAGGTAAAAGAAAGCGCTAGTCGATCGAAAAGGGTTCCAGGTTCTTATATGATAAGATTTTTATTGTTTTTAATTCGGAAGGGGTTCTTATGTGATAAGACTATTAAAAGAAAAGAAAAAAGAAAGCGCTAATAATCGATCGAAGGTTCTTATGTGATAAGATTTTTATTGTTTTTAATTCGGAAGGGGTTCTTTTGTGATAAGACTATTAAAAAAAAAGGAGCGCAATCGATCAAAGAGTTTGGGTACGGAACCTTAAGTTTTATCAGCTGTAATTAGGATAAGTTAAGGACTCGGTCTGTAGTGGCGTACAACGCAGACTGAGAATTTGTTTAGAGGTTATGATTTGTGTACTCACGGGAATATTGTTTGTTGTCCTTGTATTACTGTTGGTTGCAATACCTTTGTGAGTCATTGCCATTAGAGAAACGGGAAGAGTCACTAGGGAAAATTGTGATTCGGAAAAAAAAAAAAACCACAAGGATTGATTAAGAAAAGAAACAGTAACTGATTGATCAACTACGGTTGGTTCGTGCCAACATATCTCACACACCCAGACTGAGCCCGAATTAAGAGCCTTTTCAGGCCACGTAACGGCCAGGAGAAGTGAGCGTAGAGAACTCGGTTGGCCGAAAGGATTGTGAGATCAGAAACTGTGGGAAAATCTTAATCATCCAGAATGGGTGCCGGAGCAAGTTAAAACACCACAAAAGGCACACCAGCCTATGTCATGCTCTAGAATTGTGGTCAGTCTTCAATTGACCAAAGAAACAAAAACCAGTAAAGTGGACTAAGGGTGAAAACAGGCCATTTCCACCCGATGGTTCATTTAATTTAGAGAGAACAACTTGTCTCCAGGAGTGTCTTATAAACAGAGATCCAAAAAAAAAGGAAAGTAATAGAAAAGGCCTGGGTTCCGATTCTTCAAGCCCATGTAAAATTAACAGAGGAAGTAAATCAAATGTAAAAAAAAAAGAGAACCTGATAGTGACTTATGAAAAAAAAATGAAGCTAGTAAAAGAAAAAGCTTTATTGAATGGAGAGAGACTTGTGAATGTCTTGTCTTTGAATGAGAGTGCTTCTGTCTTTTTTCCTTGTGTCTGGAAATCTGTTTGGAAAAGTTGTGGAGCTGCCTGTTTGTTTTAGCTCCGCCCACTTTTTCAAGCAAAGTGAAGTTTTTTAACCCTTCATAGTGTTGTCCTGTATGTGGGAAGTTTAAGACATTTTAAGTTAGAAGCGCAGGTGTGGATTTATTCGGATGAGAGGTTACGGAGCTAGGAAATGCACAAAGGATGGGTTTGTTGAGACATGGTCCCGGTGGTTAAAAGTTGTAATGCTTTTTCTTTTAAAAAAATGCTTTTTTTTTTAAAAAGCCTTTGTGGGTCTCTCGAGGTGCAGGCTGGGGGAGTACACTCTCATTGTCCTTGGTGTAAAATCTTGGTACAAAAGCTTCTAACTCAGTAGGGGGAAATTTTTTTGGATAAAGAGTGGCAGTACAATAATTGAATTGGGATTTTGAGATATTTCAGGTGATCTCCTTGATCAACATTTTGAGTGTATTGGAAAAATCTTGGGTTTGGAGGCCTTTTAATAAGATTAGAAAACAAGTACTTTACATTCTGTGATCTGTGAATCACTATAAGCATAAATGAGAAGTCCGTGTAACACACAGATTCGTCCAGTTCAGAAGCCCACACAAATGGAGGTTTGTCCATGACCTACGAGCTGTGAATGAATCTACTATATTCTCACAATGCTTAAAGGATGTGGAATGAAGTATCCTGGAATGCTTTCCAGAACCTTAAGCAGTCCCTCACTTCAGCACCAGCCTTGGGATTACCAGATTACACTAAGCTATTCAACTTATTTGTGCATCACAAGTCGGGTTTTGCACAATCTGTTTTGACTCAGTTACATGGGGACAGGCATTTCAGTACCCAACTAGACCCAGTGGCACGCGGACTATCGGGATGTCTTCCTTCGTTGGCAGCAGCTTATTATGCTATGCAACAGGCTCAGACAATCAAAAATGCAGAACAAGTGGAAAATCTCCTGCGAGCCATTTAATGCCCCTTAAAACTTGCCATTATCAAATGCCAAGCACATACAGGCCAGTCGAATGAGGTGGCACTTGGGAATGCCAGAGCTGATAATGCAGCTAAGTCAGCAGCTCTGTCGAAAGGGGGGATGCAGGTGTCATTGTTCCCACTAAGGAAAAATAATTGCTCAGACCCGCCACCCACTATTAATGACGTGC